>NW_018405879.1:15137-16208 GCF_002113885.1 Mizuhopecten yessoensis
TATCAGACTGGCAGAGGCAAACTGGTTGACCCCTGACCTCTATACTAGAGGGTGTTACACCCTATACCATATAGATTCTAGTTTGTAGTATCCAGCGCTACATTGAAGAGATAAGCTTACTGCCCAACTAGCGGACGTATTTTTTTTACAAGCCACACAAAACCTATCCCATGCAAATCTCCTAAAAATACACTATCAGACTGGCAGAGGCAAACTGATTGACCCCTGACCTCTATACTAGAGGGTGTTACACCCTTAACCATATAGATTCTAATTTGTAGTATCCAGCGTTACATTGAAGAGATAACCTAACTGCCCAACTAGCGGACGTATTTTTTTTACAAGCCAGAAAAGGTCTATCCCATGCAAATCTCCTAAAAATTCACTAACAGACTGGCAGAGGCAAACTGGTTGACTCCTGACCTCTATACTAGAGGGTGTTACACCCTATACCATATAGATTCTAGTTTGTAATACCCTGCGCTACATTAAAGAGATAAGCTTGCTGCCCAACTAGCGGACGTATTTTTTTACAAGCCACAAAAAAACTATCCCATGCAAATCTACTAAAATACACTATCAGACTGACAGAGGCAAACTGGTTGACCCCTGACCTCTATACTAGAGGGCGTTACACCCTATACCATATAGATTCTAGTTTGTAATACCCAGGGCTACATTGAAGAGATAAGCTAACTGCCCAACTAGCGGACGTATTTTTTTTACAAGCCACAAAAGGCCTATCCCATGCAAATCTCCAAAAAATTCACTATCAGACTGGCAGAGGCAAACTGGTTGACTCCTGACCTCTATACTAGAGGGTGTTACACCCTATACCATATAGATTCTAGTTTGTAATACCCAGGGCTACATTGAAGAGATAAGCTATCTGCCGAACTAGCGATAGTATTTTTTTTACAAGCCACAAAAATACTATCCCATGCAAGTCTACTAAAATACACTATCAGACTGGCAGAGGCAAACTGGTTGACCCCTGACCTCTATACTAGAGGGTGTTACACCCTATACCATATAGATTCTAGTTTGTAATACCCAGGGCTACATTGAAGA
>NW_018405879.1:19835-21097 GCF_002113885.1 Mizuhopecten yessoensis
ACTAGAGGGTGTTACACCCTATACCATATAGATTCAAGTTTGTAATATCCAGTGCTACATTGGAGAGATAAGCTAACTGCCCAACTAGCGGACATGTTTTTTGTACACGCTACACACAACCTATCCCATGCATATCTCCTAAAATACACTATCAGACTGGCAGAGGCAAACTGGTTGACCCCTGACCTCTACACTAGAGGGTGTTACACCCTATACCATATAGATTCAAGTTTGTAATATCCAGTGCTACATTGAAGAGATAAGCTAACTGCCCAACTAGCGGACGTATTTTTTTTACAAGCCACACACAGCCTATCAAATGCAAATCTCCTAAAAATACACTATCAGACTGGCAGAGGCAAACTGATTGACCCCTGACCTCTATACTAGAGGGTGTTACACCCTATACCATATATATTCTAGTTTGTAGTATCCAGCGCTACATTGAAGAGATAAACTTACTGCCCAACTAGCGGACATTTTTTTTTTACAAGCCACACAAAACCTATCAAATGGAAATCTCATAAAAATACACTATCAGACTGGCAGAGGCAAACTGTTTGACCCCTGACCTCTATACTAGAGGGTGTTACACCCTATAAAATATAGATTCAAGTTTGTAATATCCATTGCTACATTGAAGAGATAAGCTAACTGCCCAACTAGCGGACGTATTTTTTTTACAATCCACACAAAACCTATCCCATGCAAATCTCCTAAAAATACACTATTAGACTGGCAGAGGCAAACTGGTTGACCCCTGACCTCTATACTAGAGGGTGTTACACCCTATACCATATAGATTCTAGTTTGTAGTGTCCAGCGCTACATTGAAGAGATAAGCTAACTGCCCAACTGGCGGACGTGTTTTTTTTTACAAGCCACACAAAACCTATCCCATGCAAATCTCCTAAAATACATTATCAGACTGGCAGAGACAAACTGGTTGACCCCTGACCTCTATAGTAGAGGGCGTTACACCCTATACCATATAGATTCTAGTTTGTAATACCCTGCGCTACATTGAAGAGATTAGCTAGCTCCCCAACTAGCAGACGTATTTTTTTTACAAGCCACAAAAAAACTCTACACCCTATACCATATAGACTCTAGTTTGTTATACCCAGTGCTACATAGAAGAGATAAGGTTACGGACAAAATAGCGGACGTATTTTTTTGTAAAAGCCACACAAAACCTGTCAAATGCAAATCTCCTAAAAAAACACTATCAGACCGGCAGAGGCAAACTGGTTGACCCCTGA
>NW_018405879.1:22612-68985 GCF_002113885.1 Mizuhopecten yessoensis
GAAGAGATAAACTAACTGCCCAACTAGTGGACGTATTTTTTTTACAAACCACACAAAACCTATCCCATGCAAATCTCATAAAATACACTTTCAGACTGGCAGAGGCAAACTTATTATTAAATTAAGATGTTGTCTGATTCTGCCCAGAATTGGTACATAGGTACAATTTTAACAGTTTCGAAAATGTCAGTTGCCATGGTAACGAAATGGAGGCCTCCGATTGATCGAAATTTAGCTGTTGTCTGATTCTGCCCAAACTTGTTTCAAAAGTGTTTTTAGGGATGCCAAACACAATGAAAACAGTTTCGAAAAGTTCAGTTGCCATGGTAACGAAAGGGAGGCTTCGGATTGGTCGAAATTTAGATTTTGTCGGATTCTGCCCAGAATTAGTACGTAGGGGTTTTAAGGGATGCAAAACACAATAGTAACAGTTTCGAAAATGTCAGTTGCCATGGTAACGAATTGGAAGCCTCTGATTGGTCGAAATTTAGATCGTTTGAGCAGATCAACTGCTTCGTCGCTGGTGGGATGTGATGACAGTGCATCGTCGACGTAAAAGTTTCTATTCACGAATTCCTTTACGTCACTGCCATACAGTCGTTCGCCTGCCTCTGCTGTCTTTCGGAGGCCATAAGTAGCAACAGCTGGCGATGGGCTGTTGCCAAAGACATGGACTCTCATCCTTAAATCAACCAGTTCCTAAGTTATGTCATTGTCCAAGTGCCATAGGAAACGTAAGTAATTCCTATCTTCTGGTCTCACCATGAAGCAATAGAACATCTTCTTGATGTCGGTTGTGACAGCAATGGCTTCTTTCCTGAATCTCATCAGTACACCAACTAAGCTATTTGTAAGGTCGGGACCGGTCAGTAGAACATCATTGAGTGAAGTTCCGTTGAATTTCGCCGATGAGTCGAACACACAGCGAATTTGGTCCCTTTTCCTCGGGTGTAACACCCCAAACAATGGCAAGTATCAGCATTCTTCACCTGGAACAAGTGGAGGAGCTAGTTCTGGATGCCCACTATCAAGAAATTCTTCCATGAAGCTATGAAAATGTTCCTTTTTCACTGCATCCCTTTTCAAGCTTGAATCCAAGTTCTTGGCTCGGTAGAGTGCCTGTGATCTGTTATGAGGAAGTTTAGATATTGACGTCCGGAAAGGAAGGGGTGCAATCCAATGGCCATCCTGTCCCTGATAACACTGATCATTCATCAGACTTAAGAAGGTTTTGTCCTCTATCTTCATTCCAGGTCTGTCATCTCCTTCGGTGCGAACGAAGATTGTAGAGCCTAGTGGATATCCAGTGTCCAGAGTAGATGTCTGGTTTGGGGACTCGTGCACATGAATTTTATTGTCACAAGGGGTGCATGCCTTTGGCGTGACGAGTACTACTACAGGTTTGACATTTCACTTCCTTTGGACAGTTACGACTGATGTGTTGTTTTGACCCCAAACATTTAAAGTAAAGTCCATGCTCCGATAACATCTGACGAAGGTCATGGAGAGGTTTTTGTCTAAATTGTCTACAGTCATTAAGTGAGTGACTGGAATTGTGAATAGGACAGCGGGTAGATTGCCCCTCATCTTGAGACACAACTGCTGTTTTGGCAGTAGAAATCTACGTACGCGAGACCGGCCTACTGTGTGTGATAGCCGAGATTTCAGTGTCGAATGAAAACCCTGGGTCATTTATCATCACAGCCAAATTGTTGACAAACTCAACGAAAAAGCTAAATGGTGGGTAGGGCACATTGTGGGACCTTTTGTATGTAGTAGCCCTCTCCCGCCACTTGTTCTGAACATGTTGTGGTAACTTGACAACCACAGGGTTAGCTCCGACTGATGTGTCATAATACGACAGTAGTCTCTCATACTTAGGATCGGTTTTGACCGACAGGATCTCGGAAAGAATGTCACCAAGTTCATATAGCTTTCTTATTTCTTTGAAAGTCACTTTAGGGAAGTTCTGTAGTTTCCGTTTTAGAGAGTCGTCGATAGTCTCAGCTCTACCATATCTCTCTTCTAGTCTGTTCCAAGTAAGCTGTAATCCTTTGCTGTAGTTGACTGTATTTGCATTCCGCATACTTGTAGCATGTCGACTGGACTCAGGACCCAACCATTTTATTAAGAGATCCATCTCTTCTGCAGCATTGACCTTCATATCACCCACGACAGAGTGGAAGGTTGCCTTCCAGCTGAGGAATGATTCAGGTTTGTCGTCAAACTTGGACAGTCTAGATCTGAGTAAGTCTTTCTTCAGCAAAAATTAAGAAAACCCTTCAAAGGATGGTGAAGGACAGATAGCTGGTGTCTCCTGAATCTGATCAATGATTACGATGATTCTGTTTCTCATTGGGATGCGGAATCTGACCTTGACATGTCAGATGACCTTCAGAGTCTTGGTGACCTTGACCTTGATGACCTTGACTGAAACAGTCTGGACTCCGGTGACCTAGGTGCAATTGACCATTCCAGAGAGGAGTGTGGACGTTTAATGTGGAATGTAAAGTCTGACCTTGACATGTTGGATGACCTTCAGAATCTAAATGACCTTGATGAATACTGGAACAGTCTCGACTCCGGTGTGTATGTGTATTTGACCATTCCAGAGAGGAGAGTGGGCATTCAGTGTGAGAGGGACTGGTTTCACTGAATGAAGTTCAAGGTCAGGTTGATTCGACGAATGATCCTGATGACCTTGTCTGTCATGTATGTGAATACTAGATCTAGACTTTACCTCGTCGATTTCCGAAATTTCATTATATATTGCCTGAAGTTCCTTCTTAGCCGAAAGGAGAGTCATACTTGCCTCGATCTCCGCTTTCTTTTTCATCAGTTCAGCTTCTTCTGTCACATAGTTCAATTTCACATGTGCAGCTTGAAGCTTAGCTTTCTGTTTTAACACCATTGAGGTTGTCCTGCTTGATGTTTTTGAATGTGTTCGTGAATGCACAGAAGTTGACTGTGATCGGCAATGTTCAATGTCTTTCTTCAACTGGGCAAGCGCAAATTCACATTTTCCTTTCACTGACCCCTGAATAAGTTGTTGGGATTGTAGTTCTCTAACACTCTCTTCTATATTCTTACGCACAAGAAATCCTGTGAGTTCTGTTGCTTGTTTGTCATATAATGCTATGAGTCTGTGTCTCATGAATGTGAGTTGATCTTTGTTTAATTCATCACTCCTTTAATACACTAAAAGTTCTTTTTCGAGTTCATGGTGAATGTTATTTAACTTTAATGTGTATTTGTGAACTTCTGATTCATATAGAGATGAAGCCTTTTCTGTTAATACATGCACTCTAACACCTGTTTCACTCTGAGTGTCTCTCGTTATTTCCATGTCTGTTGCCCTTAGTGAACTTAGGTTTCCTTGACTCCTCCAGTCCATGATGATACATCAACATATATCTTCAGTGTGGGACACACTTCCGGGTAAACCTTGTACGAGTCCTTTTACTGTTCTGCTTTCAGTGTGGGACACACGCAAATAATTACAACAGACAGCGTAACCTCATTGCCAAGTTTTATTCCGTGAATTGATGAATTAGCGAATTGGTAAAAGGCTACAACATACAAAAAATGTGACCTATTAGATTTAGGTACAAGCACATACGAACAAACTAAATCATATTTGAATTATAAGCAGTACACAGTACTACACACCTGGAATGGACATAAATCCCTGCGAAACCAAGTCACGAATGAAAATATGATCAGTCACCAAATACACACGAGTTTCCAATTAATATATATACTGCATACTATCAACACATTTCAATATATACCAGAAACCCATATCGCAACAGTAAACTTACACTTTGGTTGGCAACAGCTTATAATTGAAGAAAAATGTGAGGGTCTCACTGTGGCAGAAACCATGCCTCTGAAAAAACGTAAAGAAAACAAGATTTCCACAAAGGGATATAACTCTTGTGTAACTCTAAAAGTTCACCTTTCATCACTAAGTTACTAAAGGGGAGTAATACCCCTCAACACTAAGTAACTTTGATTAAATTAATTCATATGAAGTAAATAATTAAAAGATGTGATAAAAATTCAATAATATACTTAGCAATACATATATAGACTCGTTTTGCAGATATTGATCTCACGTTTTAAAAAATGTAATCAATTTGTGCCATACTGCTATTATTTTCACCTGACAGATGCTTACAGGTGAGTTACAGGTAAAATTTTAACTTCTGTCATATAATGAGCTAAACAAAACATTTAAAATCATAATTTGTTGTTAATTTCTTCATTGGTATGTAGAACATGCATTTCTTTTACCATCAGTAAGTTACAGGTTGATTTGGTACATGAATAAGCCAGGTAAATTAACGAGTTTTTTCCAGGTATTCGTCAAAAGAGCAAAGATGTTTTCTACAAACAACTTTCGTAAAATATACGATCTGTTGGAATACAACATCGCTGTAGAATAGTTGAAAATAGTTAACTGGTGCCGCAGAAGTATCCATGATACGTGTTGGGCCGACATGTTCAGTAAAATCACGTAAAACTCTGTCGGTCTCAATTTTTTTTTCACTTTGAAAAGTCTGCCATTACGTAGGCATCACTGGGTAATCAAACCCTTCAAATTCTTCATCGTCGTCAATATCGCCAAAGATATTCCCAAATTGTTGTTCCAATCAAACTCTTTCAGCCATGTTAATGTCTCACAAGTCAAAATTCCCGACGGTATCGACCTCTTCATCGCCAGACAACTCTGAGTCTGATCCAGTGTCCGCCATTTTGCGGCGTTCCAAAATGAAAGTTGAAAATCCGCCAAATAACATGATTTTTTTTCGGAATTCATTCATGCAATCAATGTAAACTCCAGAGACAGCCCTAAAGTAAATCAATTCAGGGTTCCCCTCGATTGACCAATCACGTATGAGCTGTCGCTAATTTTAATTTATCTGAGACCGGAATTTCGGTCTGTAGTGTTGACGGGGTTATGTCCCTTAACCCTTTCACCACGGCAGACCGGAAAACCGGTCTAGGGGACAAAAAATAGATGCATGCATCAAAGATAGACAATAAAACATCACAACAAAAGTTATGGTAATGCACAGTTTCTCGAAAAGGGATCTTTGGAAAGCATAGCGAACATTATTTTAAATGTGTGTCATGATTTTTTTTTAAAAATCACACCGATGGAAATGTCTTTCTGGGAAAGTTCAAATGATGACGTTCCGGAGTAAAGGACTCACACAACTAAATCAGCCAATCAGCAAGTGTTTCATACGTTTGTAGTTCATATCTGAAATAAGTTCCGGCTAATAACTGGGCCACTGAAGGAGTTAAATAAGGAACTGATGACAGATTTTTAGATAAATGAAATGTTCAGGTATTTAACTTTTGAAAAATATATACTTTTGATATATTTCCATGTCTGTGTGCGGATTTGCACAGGGGCAAAATGTCTGGGGGCGTTTCTGTTTTCGGTCACCGGTTTTGCTTGTAAACTTCCGGTTGTCAACTTCTTGGCGCTCTGACACTCCAATATGCCACTAAACCTACCAAAAAAGTCATTTTGTAGCCTTTGCAAGGTATGTATTTATGAATCTAGACAGTTGTCACTAGTCTTGAACTTCAAATATTAAAGTTATTAGCTAAAATGTTTGGTAATAACATATAGTAAATGATTTAGTTGTGTGAGTCCTAAAGTTATCATCGCTTGGCTCTTTTATTATAGTACTTCGATATGCTCCCTAAAGAAAATAATACAAATGTATATAATGAGGGAATCATTCTATAAAATCAGTTAGATTTTTTCTCTATTTATTGTATTAGTATTGTGAAAAACAAAATGTAAAAAGATACTTCTTTTAAAAAACACACCATTGTTTGAAGAAACTAGGATAATGTCTGCTCCCATCGACCTTGACCTCTCATTTGTTGATATATCCATAGCGCCATGGCAAGGTTTCAGAAAGATGAACTAGGTTAAGGTGATCCCACCCCAGGATCTTTGTGGTATGTATCAATTTACTTTTATATAGGCGAGGAAGAAAACATAATATATACTCAATCGATTCGGTTATTATTTTCAAGACGAATTATTCAAACAGCTTAGATTGTTTGTCGATTATTTTTGACAGCTCTTCCCAAATGATTCACCAACCAGCCAATGGCGTCGTTGATGCGAAACAGATGTGCATGCTTGCGTGTATAAATAGGATGTATATGCTTATGTTACCAGACCGAACTGCTATAATATTTTTTTTTGAACGAGGTAAAGCCTGAGAAGAGCGTAGCCTTTGCTCACCTGTGACATAACGTTATCGTCTAGTCATAGGTTTCCGCGCGTTATATTTGCCCGCGCAGCCATTTGATCAAGCTATATCTCGTTACTACGTGACCTGCTGGACACTACACAATGCTATTTTAGATGTTAGTCCATTGTCTGTAAACTAACACAAAAATTCCAGAAGTTCGTCCGGAAAACATAAGAATCAATCAACACGCATAAATATGCAGTTTTGCTTATATTTATAATATACTTTTTATCTTGCTCAAAATTAACCCTTACCTTAAATAACAGTGATATATTTCAAACATGAGCCAGTCTTTTTTTGTAGTCTGACAAACGTACAAAAATGTTGTATGCAAATGAGGCCACGTCTCCTCGCATTTTTTTTTCAACTTCCAAAGAGCGAAGGAGGCATTCTTAAATCGATAAACACTGTTTGCAATGAATCGTTAACCTTGTAATGCAATGAACTGCCAATTTTCACCAATTTTAACAGAATAAAATGAGAAGTAACTTACCATCAACCAAAACTGATATAAGAACAGTTGCACATAAAATTTATATCAGATTCTATTATAACTAAATAAATAAAGTAAATAAATTTATAAATTTAGATGGATTCGTTCGTTTAAAACAAAAAAAATGTGAAATCTTTGAAAATCTGTTTTGATAGTTTATTTTTTATTTGATGATCAAAGACATTTTTTTTATACCAAACGAAGCGTTTGTTCGTGCAGGCCACTATGAGGATTTTTTTTAGTGTATTTGAGTTATCATCCTTTGAACACTAAATAAAAATAGACACACGGAAATATATGATGGCTATATCCGATGGGAAGAGATTTGTTAAAAATTGTTTGTTGTGTTTTTTTTTATTACAGTTTTATGTTGCTAGTTGTTTGTTTCCATAAGTAGATTGATGACAGTCATCCGTAATTACAACAGTTTTCTACCAATACGAGTACGAAATCGCAGCTGCTTCTTAAGTGCTGGGAAACCAACAACACGGGGATATATGATTGATATACTTTACGTATAAGCTTTTGTGTGAAAGATCTTGCTTTTTTAATTTTGTTTTGCACCTATTAGAAATAAGATATAGATTTACAGAGTACAGACAGTACAGCTTAATACTAATACTATCCGTCCGCGCATAATACTAGTCACGATATAGAACTCTCCTGTATGGAGGTCAATAAAAGCAGTCTTGAGTTTACTACCAAACATGGCTGTTGTTCAGTTTCTTCTGAGGTCACAGAAACCCACATACACGACATAACAAGGCGACGAGGACTGGTGAAGACCAAAGAAACTGAAACAGTAATGGTAGATGTCTACAAACTGATCAAAACAAGGTGGTAAGGCCAGTGCATGTCACAGAAAGCGTCCGAGACGTACTTTCGTTTTCAACCACGTGATATCGAGCGGATCCGAAAGGGGCGACTCGAGTATTTTATCATTCGCAATTTAGTCCAAACCAAGTGACAGGACGTATCGGGCGAATAGATACATTAGATCAAGTTAATGAAAACTGGGACTCGTATAGTGAAAGACTAGAACAGTACTTCATCTGTAACGATGTCAAAGCGGAAAAGAAAGTTGCCGCGCTTTTAAGCCTCGTGGGTGGCAATACATACCAACTCTTGAGAGGGCTTACAGCACCTAGAAAACCGTCGGAAGAGACATTTGATCGGTTATTAGCACTATTGAAATCACATTTTAGTCCTAAACCACTAGTTATCGCCGAAAGATTCCGTTTCCATAAGAGGGAACAAAAGGAAGGTGAAAGTATTAGGGACTATTTGGCAGCAATTAGAAAGCTATCAGAATACTGTGAATTTGGTGAAACCTTGAATGACTCTCTCCGCGATCGGTTAGTATGTGGTCTCAGAAGTGAGAATATACAGCGAAAATTATTGTCGGAAGCTACGCTAACATATGAAACCGCAGTAGAGCTGTCAACCGCAATGGAAACTGCGCAACGCGATGCCACTGAACTTCGTGGTAATACAAACACTGTACACAAAATTCATGTAAATAAAGGACAGAAATATCAACACAAGTCTGAAAAATCCCCACAATTCCCTGCAAAGAAAAATAACTCTAACAAGAAATGTTTTCGATGCACAAAAACTGGCCATGACCCAGACAAGTGTTTTTACAAGAATTCAACCTGTCATGCATGTGGTAAGGAAGGCCATATAGTTAAGGCATGTTTCAGCAAGGGAAAGGATGGAGGAAACAGGAAAGTCCATTACATGAAGAATGACAACTCCGATGATGAGTATAATCAGATAGCGTCGTTGTTTATCAATACCGCAAGCACTGGTAAGGCACCGATAACTTTAACACCACACATAAATGGTCATGAACTCAAAATGGAACTAGACACTGGTTCCGCTGTGTCGGTAATCACAGAGAAAACTTTCAAAGACAGTCTACAGGGCAATGTGAGAGACTTAAAAAAAACTAAGGTGTGTTTAAAGACCTACTCAGGTGAGAAATTAGACACCGTGGGAATTGCGATTGTGAAAGTTGACCATAATGGCCAGCAACGCGACCTTGACCTCTTTGTAGTCAAAAAGGGAAGCAACCCTTTATTCGGTCGTGAATGGATTAGGGAAATTACACTGGATTGGGTCGCAATAAAGGCAGTCACAACACATGGAAATGATGACAAAACCCCAGGGTTAAAAGGTAAACTAGATCAGCTACTACAGGATCACAAGTCCGTTTTTCCCGGACGACTGGGGCAAAATGAAGGACATCAAAGCAAAACTTAATCTCAAGCCGGATGCTGTGCCAAAATTTTGTAAGTCCCGACCCGTACCTTACGCAATCCGACCTAAAGTGGAGGCAGAGATCAATCGTTTAGTTGAGGAGAATGTGTTGACCAAAGTAACCTACAGTGAATGGGCGACTCCAATTGTTCCGGTTATTAAGAAAGACGGTTCCGTCCGTATATGTGGCGATTTTAAGGGAACAGTCAACCCGCGACTGGAAGTTGACCAGTACCCGTTACCAAAAACCAGAGATATATTCGCATCACTTGTCGGTGGTCAAAAATTTTCAAAACTAGACTTACAACACGCATACCTTCAAATGGAAGTGTGTGAGGAATCAAAACCGATTTTGACGGTTAACACTGAGAAAGGTCTGTATCAGTTCAACAGACTGGTGTATGGCATTGCATCGGCACCAGCAATTTGGCAACGTGCCATGGATACTGTGCTACAGGGAATCCCTGGAACCCAATGCATCATTGACGACATGTTGATCACAGGAGACTCTGATAAGGAGCACCTAAGAAACCTCAAGGCTGTTCTAGAACGTCTAGACCAGTATGGTTTGCGCCTCAAGAAGGAAAAATGCGAGTTTTTCAAAACAAAGGTCTCATTCTGTGGACATGAGATAGATGCCGAGGGACTACATAAGTCAGAAACGAAAGTAAAAGCGATGAATGAGGCACCAGCGCCCCGGGATGTGTCAGAACTTAGAGCATTTCTTGGGCTCGTAAACTACTACGGAAGATTCATTCCGAATCTGGCAGCTGTCCTGCATCCTCTACACGAACTCTTACAGAAGGACCACAAGTGGCACTGGAGTGAATCGTGTCAGGCAGCATTTGCGGAGGTCAAAGGCCTTGTGACGTCAAAGGAAGTCCTCACGCACTACGACCCAGAGAAACCTGTCAGACTAGCATGCGACGCATCTCCTAAAGGACTGGGAGCTGTACTTTCGCACGTCATGAACGATGGAAGTGAGAGACCTATTGCTTATGCTTCGAGATCGCTCAACAAAGCCGAGCGAAACTATTCACAAATAGACAAAGAAGCATTAGGACTAGTCTGGGGAGTGAAGTACTTCTATAACTACATTTTCGGAAGGAAGTTCACACTGATAACTGACCATAAGCCGTTAGTTTCGATCTTCAAACCCGACAAGAGCATCCCAGGGATGACCGCAGCTCGTATGCAGAGATACGCATTGTTTCTATCAGGTGTACACTATGACATTGAATACAAAAGCACTACAGCACATGGAAACGCTGATTGCTTATCGCGTCTACCGCTAACGACACAAGGAAGTGGAGATGATGAAGATGACGAAAAGGCTCTCCACTCACTGCATGTTTCGCAGTTAGAACACTTACCTGTTACCGAAACTCAGGTTCGACGAGAAACAGCTCGCGATCCGACTATGAGTCGAGTACTCAACGCAGCGCAATATGGCTGGAAAGAATTCCCCGACGAGGAACTGAAAATGAAACCCTACACCAGGAGGAGTTCAGGAATCACATTACATGAAGGATGCCTACTATGGGGCATGAGAGTCATCATACCACCCAAACTACGTGACGACGTTCTACGAGAACTTCATGAGGGACATATTGGGGTGGTACGCATGAAAGCACTAGCTCGAAGCTACGTGTGGTGGCCCGGTATAGATGAGGCTATTGAAAACATTGGCAAAAGTTGTGCAGGTTGCCAGGAGGTGAAATCTGCACCACCTAGAGCACCACTCCATCCATGGGAGTGGCCATCAACACCTTGGGAAAGGATCCATATAGACTTTGCTGGACCGTTTATGGACTCTATGTTCTTGATCGTTGTTGATGCTCATTCGAAATGGCCAGAAGTAGTTCCCATGCGAACTACGACAGCAGAGAAAACAGTAGATGTTCTAAGGAACATATTCGCTAGGAACGGAGTACCGCGCCAAGTTGTTAGTGATAATGGCCCACAGTTTGTGTCCGAGCACTTCAAAAACTTTATGAAATTGAACGGGGTCAAACACATTACATCAGCACCCTACCATCCGAGTAGCAATGGGCTCGCGGAACGTTTTGTACAAACCTTCAAGGTAGCTATGAAGTCTAGCAGGAAAGACGGCGGCTCAACACAGAAGAATCTCGCAAAGTTTCTTCTCGCATATCGAAACTCGCCTCATGCTACGACCAACGAGACGCCCTCCAAGCTATTTATGGGAAGATATCTGACGACTCGACTTGACTTGTTGCGTCCAGACACAAGACGACGAGTGGACAAACAACAAGATAAAATGCGAGAAATCAGGACGCGACTGCGCTTATTCGAAGTAGGAGAAAAAGTGTCGGTACGCGATTATCGGGGTAACCGCAAGTGGTTATCAGGTAAAATTTCCGAACAGACCGGACCTGTTTCGTATAGAGTCGAAATCGCACCAGGAATCCTGTGGCGACGTCATGTTGACCAAATCAGAAACGCGCAAATTCCAGCATCTCCACTGCCGGAATACACCATGTCGAAATCTTGCAAGCCAGCAGTGTGCCGGAATATTGAACCGATTGTGTTACCTCAAACAGACACACCATCACGTAACGTGTCTGCGCGTCAGGATCATCGTGCTGTCGAGAAACACTCAGAGGCACCACTTGTGGTTCCTAATCAACCAGAGACACCAAGGGTTCCACGTCCAATAGTTGCACCCTTAGTTCGACCGCGAAGGAACATTCAGCAACCAAAGAAGTTTGATGACTTTGTGCGTTATTGACTGGTTAATGTTTATTACCGTGACACACTGGGTTAAAACGGGCATAATAATCCCTAGTGTGATCACAGGAACCAGAAAGGTTTCTTTGTTAAAAAAAAATGTTATGATTTTGTTATTTTCAATGTTCAGAATAGAAATTATTATTATTATTTTCTAAGTTCAGGAGAAGTGTATAAACTTTATAAAGGTAATATAAAGTATCCATTGACAACTTACATTAGTAACAAAAAAACCCACATTTAAGGCTTGTAAAAGGCATTTAAAAAGCTAGAAGGGAGGAATTGTAGTGTATAAGACATTCCGGATATTACTATCCGTCCGCGCATAATACTAGTCACGATATAGAACTCTCCTGTATGGAGGTCAATAAAAGCAGTCTTGAGTTTACTACCAAACATGGCTGTTGTTCAGTTTCTTCTGAGGTCACAGAAACCCACATACACGACAATACCCGGCATCTTCTGCCCTGGCCGGGTATCAAATTGATCCTATGCCTTGTAATGGAGCAAGCCAAGTGGTAATCACACCAGCGCATCAGCATTAACTGATAGCACATGGGTTCGCATCAAAACACTGGTTTGAATATAAACAATTTCTTTGCTCAATACTAACAAGATCTATATCAACAGTAATCTAGCTGGTCAACATTTAGTATCACATATTTAAAATCACAATATTCCATTGTTACATTAATTAGATTAATAAGAAAATGATGACATAATACAAATACAATAAGGTAAATTAATATCCCCAGCCCAGGAGTCCTGTACTGTGAAATGTGATAAACTTGGTTGACATAATTGGAAATAAAATCAGAGGAATAATGTTGGTTAAATTGACCCTGCATGGTTGTGAACACTTGAGGATTGCTTAGAAATTACATATTAGCTGTCGCATTGGTAAATGATTGCATGGTATGAAATTTTTCCTCAAAGTCTGTTTGGGTGTTTCTACATAACGGTAGACAGCATCACTGGCCCATAGTCCTAATGTTTTAATCATATAAATAGGGACACCCAGCTTGGAAAGCCAAGATGCTCCCCTGTGGGGGAAAGAGTGAATTTTAAGATTACTTGCATGAACTCCTGCTGTGTGTAAACATGAATCAAGTTTGTTTCTAAATTACATGTAAGTTAACGCCCCATTTCTGTCATTGAGGAGGAGCGGACCCAATGGGTCAGCCATTGGTGACTGAACTAATATAACAAAGCTTGGAGACATGGCACAACACACTGTCTGAGGTGATGCGAGGCAACAGAACTTCCACTTGCTTTTCCCTAAACTGAATGGTCTTTGTCTTCTGCAAGGATAATATATACCGCAAGTCACTCGATGGGTTAAAGGATCCCTGGGTAACAGTTATGTTACCTGGACGGAGCAATCCAAAGAAGGCTGCCAGACAGGCAAACCAGAAGGAAAAATCACTAAGGCAAGTCCAAGATAGACTAATATTTTACTTTAAACGACTTCTTCTTAATAACCGAAAGGCCTAGGGTGTCGATATTTGGCCAGAAGCAAACTGTGATGAAGGGCTACCAAGTTTGTTCAAATGAATGACCTTCAATTATATTCAAGGTCACAGGGGTCAATTGTCTTAAAAAACCCTCTAAACAACTTCTTCTGAATAACCAAAATGCCCAGGGTGATGATATTTGGCCAGTAGCATGCTGAGATAAAGGGCTACAAAGTTTGTTCAAATCAATGACCTTCACCCATATTCAAGGTCACAGGGGTCAAATATGTTAAATTTTTAAAAAAACTTCTTCTCAATAACAAAATGCCCAGGGTGATGATATTTGCCAGTAGCATGCTGAGATGAAGGGATACAAAGTTTGTTAAAATGAATGACCTTCACCCATATTCAAGGTCACATTGGTCAAATATGTAAAAAATAAATAAACAACTTCTTTTGAATAACCAAAATGCCCAGGGTGATGAAAATTGGCCAGTAGCATGCTGGGGTAAAGGGCTATCAAGTTTGTTCAAATGAATGACCTTCGCCTATATTCAAAGTCACAGGGGTCAAATATGTGAAAAACATTAACGACTTCTTCTGAATAACCAAAATGCACAGGGTGATGATATTGGGCCTGTAGCATGCTGGGATGAAGGGCTACCAAGTTTGTTCAAATGAATAACCTTGACCCACTTTCAAGGTCACATGGGTCTAATATGTTAAAATTTTGAAACGACTTCTTCTCAATAACAAAAATGCCCAGGGTACTGATAATGGACCTGTAGCATGCTGGAATAAAGGGCTACCAAGTTTGTTCAAATAAATGACCTTGACCCACTTTTAAGGTCACAGGGGTCAAATGTCGTAAAATCTTCAAACAACATCTTACCAATAACCCAAAGGCCAAGGGTACTGATATTAGGCCTGTAGCATGCTGGGATAAAGGGCTACCAAGTTTGTTCAAATAAATGACCTTGACCCACGTTCAAGGTCACAGGGGTCATATGTCGTAAAATCTTCAAACACCATCTTCTCAATAACCCAAAGGCCCAGGGTACTGATATTGTGCTTGTAGCATGCTGGGAGGAAGGGCTGCAAAGTTTGTTCAAATGAATGACCTTCAATTATATTCAAGGTCACAGGGGTCAATTGTCTTAAAAAACCCTTTAAACAACTTCTTCTGAATAACCAAAATGCCCAGGGTACTGATATTGGGCATGTAGCATGCTGAGATAAGGGGTACCAAGTTTGTTCACATGAATGACCTTGACCTACTTTCAAGGTCACAGGGGTCAAATGTTTTAAAATCTTCAAACAATTTCTTCTCAATAACCAAAAGGCCCAGGGTACTGAAATTGGGCCTGTAGCATGCTAGGATGAAGGGCTACCAAGTTTGTTCAAATGAATGACCTTCACCCGCTTTCAACCTAATGTCCTTGTTCAACATTCAAGGTCACAGGCGTCATATATTTAAATCTTTTAATAGGTTCCCATGAATCAAACACTGATATTCTGCCTGTAGCTGTATTTTAGTCCACTTTTAAGATTACAAGTGTAAGATTGATACCTGGTGAGCGATGCAGGCCCATTGGGCCTCTTGTATAACAATGTCCGACAAGAGTACCGATTAAAATAGGCGATCCCAATGTCCTAGACAGTATTTTCAACCTCGATGACTTTCTGGGGCTCAACATTGCAGGTAAATGCAAGTTTTAATTCACCCACCAGCACCGCAGCCAGCATGTAGTTTGGTGCCATCTTATACAATTAGCAAGGGGACATCACTCTAACAGTATTACAGCAGTTAGGTAAAGCAACATAATATATATACAAAGGAAGCACAGTAGTGTAGTGGTAGGACGCCGGGCTCGTGACCGAAGGGTTGCAGGTTTGAGGCACGGCACTGTGTTGTATCTTTGAGCAAGATACTTTACTCCGCTTGTTCCAGTCTACTCAGTTGTGTATGACTATGTGGTTAGGCAGTGCTAGAATTGTTGAATGCTACCTGTGAGCGCCGAAATGGCAGCACCGGCTGTATGCTCCCAGGGAGTTGAGAAAGATATTAGCTGGTTGCAAAGGCCCTATAACCAAGGATAATAATTTGTGAACTGCTTTGAGACGACCTACTAACTAGGTTGTGATAAAGCTGTTTATAAGAACCACGAATTATCATTATTATTATATATATGTGTATCTATGCAAAATATAATTTATTACTAAATTACCACTATTGATCTCCTGTGTTAAGTTAAATTCTGCCTAAAATGTCGTTAATTTATCAAGTTTACGTAACGAGGGCATTCGAAATTTGAAATAACCACCATGATGGAAACTTCATCTCTTCCGTTTATAGGCTAGGTCATTCTTCTATATATGGGTGTCATGACCCATTATGGATATTGTAGTTAAAGATGGCGGCATCAGTAGAAATATATTTGTCCATGAAGCCATATATAGGAATGGATAATTGAGATAACACCTTGTGTAATTTGTCATGGCGGTTGTTTCTTTCTTTTTTCAAGACAGACTTGGATAGTTTAATGAAAGAGTTATTTTATTCAACAATTATGCATTATTTTGATATTATCATATGTTTACTCAGAATATGAGTGTTTTTGCATATTTGATAACTTCTGACCACTCCTGATATCACTTCCGGTCACCCGTGTGATAAGTTTCTCGTAATGCACCCCCCCATGCGATAACAATTCTCGTAATGCACCCCCTGTTCGGAACACCTCTACTTCTGTATTGGATATGGGAAGCGCCAGAAGCGTTCCGAGTAAAATCCGGATTTACGCTGTCAGTTGGTTTTTTGCTTAGACAGTGTGTTGAGCAGTCGTCAACAAACAAAATGTCAACAAACAAAATGTCAACAAACCAGGGAGAGGAAATACTTAATTCTCTAGCGACTAGAATACTTGAACACTTGGACTAATAATTACTGACAGCAGCGATTTGAAACGATATTTATTCAGAATTGACTGAATATCATCTTGTAATAATCTGTTTCTGTTGACTTGATTTTTTGTTACTTGAACATATAATAAAAAGTTTATAATATGACCATTTTGATATCATATCCCTTATCAGCCCTCGGTCCCGATATCAGCCCTCGGGGCCTTTGCTCGGGCTGATATCGGGACTCTCGGGCTGATAATAACCTCTAAATATTATACTCATATGAGACATTAATTATATGTAATCTTAAAGCTTGGACACTTTTTAGTTGGCATAGGACCGATTTGTAGCTCTACGTAATCGCAGCTTAGTACAGCTATAATTGTGTTATTTCGAGGTATTATGGTATAAATCTTAATTATTTTTTCTTTATATATTTTATGCCAAAAAATTCCAAATTCAGATTGATTTTGATATACTTACTTGGATGTACGTAAGTCTAATAAAAGTAAAATTTCTGTCTGGAACCAGTACTAGAAAAAATTCAGAGAATTCTGTAACCCCAGAAAATATACTGTGATAGAATGCTATGCATGTTCCGGAAGAAGGTGAATCAATGTCAATCAATTGACCATTTTGTAACTAATGAAGGAAGGACTGTAGCTTCGGAGATCAAAGAGATGATTAGAGACCAGATAGTCTACTGATTAAAAGTGTGATTACTTATAATTAGACACTCTGCAGACCCAACACTAGAATGTGTGATAGCGATATGTAGGGCCTCAGATATAGAGGCACATAACAGGAATAACAAGGCAAGCTTGACCTCTTGATTTACAGGTTTGAAATGGAAAAATACCAACACTGTAAAATTCATACTCGACACAGGTGCAGAGGCAAATGTCATGCTTTTGAAATGTTCCAACAAAAATATGAAAGCTTGAGAGACTGAATGCAGTATTATCAGTGGACAAGATAAATATGTATTGGATGAATACGAATAATATGTGTGTCCCTGTCAAGAACTTTTATATGTGTTTATATACGGTAATGTCAAGCGACCGTACTGCATTAGTGGTGTGCTACCTTTGAAAAAGGAGTCACGAATTACCTCCCTTTACAGAACTTTGAGGTGGAGATAGATAAGGAATTCAGCTTGGGCTGGGAAGAGTGCGGAAAGACTGTGAACATGGTGGAACTCCTGATTTCCGAGGATGCGAAACACAAGTCACAAGTAGACTAAGTATAACCAGAGCATTTACAGGTCCAAGGAACTCTGTTATATGTGATACCCATGTTTGACTGTGTTTTTATGTGTTCAATGCACGACGCATTGGATCCCCGTGGGTCATTGTGACACTTGTAGGTGAGGTTATAGTTTGCGCCACACAAACGTGTCTCGTATTGTTATGTGTATGATGTTATGATTATGTTGTTGATTTTATAAACCTCATAGCTAAGTACACTAACACACACCAAGCAATCCCTCATAGCTAAGCACACTAATACACACCAAGCAATACCTCAAAGCTAAGTACACTAACACACACCAAGCAATCCCACATAACTAAGTACACTAACACACACCAAGCAATCCCTCAAAGCTAAGTACACTAGTACACACCAAGCAATCCCTCATAACTCATAGCTAAGTACAACACACACCAAGCAATCCCTCATAGCCAAGTACACTAACACACACAAAGCAATCCCTCATAGCTAAGTACACTAACACACCCCAAGCAATCCCTCAAAGCTAAGTACACTAACACACACCAAGCAATCCCTCACAGCTAAGTACACTAACACACACCAAGCAATCCCACATAACTAAGTACACTAACACACACCAAGCAATCCCTCAGAGCTAAGTAAGTACATTAACACACACCAAGCAATCCCTCAAAGCTAAGTACACTAGTACACACCAAGCAATCCCTCATAGCTAAGTACAACACACACCAAGCAATCCCTCATAGCTAAGTAAGCACATTAACACACACCAAGCAATCCCTCAAAGCTAAGTACACTAGTACACACCAAGCAATCCCTCATAACTCATAGCTAAGTACAACACACACCAAGCAATCCCTCATAGCCAAGTACACTAACACACACAAAGCAATCCCTCATAGCTAAGTACACTAATACACGCCAAGCAATCCCTCAAAGCTAAGTACACTAACACACACCAAGCAATCCCTCATAGCTAAGTACACTAATACACACCAAGCAATCCCTCAAAGCTAAGTACACTAACACACACCAAGCAATCCCTCATAACTAAGTACACTAACACACACCAAGCAATCCGTCATAGCTAAGTACATTAACACACACCAAGCAATCCCTCAAAGCTAAGTACATTAACACACACCAAGCAATCCCTCAAAGCTAAGTACATTAACACACACCAAGCAATCCCTCAAAGCTAAGTACATTAACACACACCAAGCAATCCCTCATAGCCAAGTACACTAACACACACAAAGCAATCCCTCATAGCTAAGTACCCTAACACACACAAAGCAAATCCTCATAGCTGAGGACACTAACACACACAAAGCAATCCCTCATAGCTAAGTACACTAACACACACAAAGCAATCCCTCATAGATAAGTACACTAACACACTCAAAGCAAATCCTCATAGCCAAGTACACTAACACACACAAAGCAATCCCTCAGAGATAAGTACACTAACACACACCAAGCAATCCCTCATAGCCAAGTACACTAACACCCACAAAGCAATCCCTCAGAGATAAGTACACTAATACACACCAAGCAAGCCGTCATAACTAAGAACACTAACACACACCAAGCAATCCCTCAGAACTAAGTACACTAACACACACCACACACCAAGCAATCCGTCATAACTAAGTACAACACACACCAAGCAATCCGTCATAACTACGTACACTAACACACACCAAGCAATCCGTCATAACTAAGTACAACACACACCAAGCACTAACACACACCAAGCAATCCGTCATAGCTAAGTAAATTAACACACACCAAGCAATCCCTCTCAAAGCAAATCCTCATAGCCAAGTACACTAACACCCACAAAGCAATCCCTCATAGCTAAGTAAGTACATTAACACACACCAAGCAATCCCTCATAGCTAAGAACAGTAACACACACCAAGCAATCCCTCTCAAAGCAAATCCTCATAGCCAAGTACACTAACACACACAAAGCAACCCCTCATAGCTAAGTACATTAACACCCACAAAGCAATCCCTCAGAGATAAGTACACAAACACACACCAAGCAATCCCTCATAGATAAGTACACTAACACGCTCAAAGCAAATCCTCATAGCCAAGTACACTAACACACACAAAGCTATCCCTCATAGATAAGTACACTAACACGCTCAAAGCAAATCCTCATAGCCAAGTACACTAACACCCACAAAGCAATCCCTCAGAGATAAGTACTCTAACACACACCAAGCAATCCGTCATAACTAAGTACACTAACAAACACCAAGCAATCCCTCATAACTAAATACACTAACACACACCAAGCAATCCGTCATAGCTAAGGACACTAGTACACACCAAGCAATCCCTTATAGATAAGTACAACACCCGCCAAGCAATCCCTCATAGCTAAGAACAGTAACACACACCAAGCAATCCCTCAAAGCTAAGTACATTAACACACACCAAGCAATCCCTCAGAACTAAGTACACTAACACACACCGAGCAATCCGTCATAGCTAAGTACACTCGTACACACCAAGCAATCCCTCATAGCTAAGTAAGTACATTAACACACACCAAGCAATCCCTCCTAGCTAAGTACACTAACACACACGAAGCAATCCCTCATAGCTAAGTACCCTAACACACACAAAGCAAATCCTCATAGCCAAGTACACTAACACACACAAAGCGATCCCTCATAGCTAAGTACACTAGTACACACCAAGCAATCCCTCATAGCTAAGTACAACACCCACCAAGCAATCCCTCATAGCTAAGTACATTAACACACACAAAGCAATCCCTCATAGCTAAGTACACTAATACACACCAAGCAATCCGTCATAACTAAGTACACTAACACACACCAAGCAATCCGTCATAGCTAAGTACATTAACACACACCAAGCAATCCCTCTAAGTACACTAACACACACAAAGCAATCCCTCAAAGCTAAGTACACTAGTACACACCAAGCAATCCGTCATAACTAAGTACATTAACACACACCAAGCAATCCCTCTAAGTACACTAACACACACAAAGCAATCCCTCAAAGCTAAGTACACTAGTACACACCAAGCAATCCGTCATAACTAAGTACATTAACACACACCAAGCAATCCCTCTAAGTACACTAACACACACAAAGCAATCCCTCAAAGCTAAGTACACTAGTACACACCAAGCAATCCGTCATAACTAAGTACATTAACACACACCAAGCAATCCCTCTAAGTACACTAACACACACAAAGCAATCCCTCAAAGCTAAGTACACTAGTACACACCAAGCAATCCGTCATAACTAAGTACATTAACACACACCAAGCAATCCCTCATAACTAAGTACACTAACAAACACCAAGCAATCCCTCATAACTAAGTACAACACACACCAAGCAATCCCTCATAGCTAAGTAAGTACACTAACACACACCAAGCAATCCCTCAAAGCTAAGTACACTAACACACACCAAGAAATCCCTCATAACTAAGTACAACACACCCCAAGCAGTCCCTCATAACTAAGTACACTAACACACACCAAGCACTCCCTCATAGCAAAGTACAACACACACAAAGCAATCCGTCATAACTAAGTACAACACACACCAAGAAATCCTTCATAGCTAAGTACACTAACACACACAAAGCAATCCCTCATAGCTAAGTACAACACACACCAAGCAGTCCCTCATAGCTAAGTACACTAGTACACACCAAGCAATCCTTCATAGCTAAGGACACTAACACACACCAAGCAATCCCTCATAACTAAGGACAACACACACCAAGCAATCCTTCATAGCTAAGGACACTAACACACACCAAGCAATCCCTCACAGCAAAGTACAACACACACCAAGCAATCCCTCATAACTAATTACAACACACACCAAGCAATCCCTCATAACTAAGGACAACACACACCAAGCAATCCTTCATAGCTAAGTACACTAACCCACACCAAGCAATCCCTCATAACTAAGTACACTAACACACACCAAGCACTCCCTCATAGCAAAGTACAACACACACCACCCAATCCGTCATAACTAAGTACAACACACACCAAGCGATCCTTCATAGCTAAGAACACTAACACACACCAAGCAATCCCTCATAGCAAAGTACAACACACACCAAGCAATCCGTCATAACTAAGTACAACACACACCAAGCAATCCTTCATAGCTAAGTACACTAACACACACCAAGCAATCCCTCATAGCTAAGAACACTAACACACACCAAGCAATCCCTCACAGCAAAGTACAACACACACCAAGCAATCCGTCATAGCTAAGTACACTAACACACACCAAGCAAGCCCTCATAGCTAAGTACACTAACACACACCAAGCAATCCCTCATAACTAAGTACAACACACACCAAGCAGTCCCTCATAACTAAGTACACTAACACACACCAAGCAATCCTTCATAGCTAAGTACACTAACACACACCAAGCAAACCCTCATAGCTAAGTACAACACACACCAAGCAATCCCTCATAGCTAAGTACACTAACACACACCAAGCAATTCCTCATAACTAAGTACACTAACACACACCAAGTGTGACTACTAAGGCTACAAAGTATGCTGCTGCGCTTACAGAGATACCAGATAAACATACATAGCTGATAATATGACCAGAGCCCACCTGTAACCTACCCACTGGACACGCATCAGAAATTAACAAAGAGTTGACATCATACATGGATTAGTCAGTGCCACAGCAGGAGTCATTGATCTACAGCTCGGAACTCTAAAGGCTGGCCAACAGTGATATCTGACACATCCAAACCAGTTCCACCATACTGATCCATGACAGATGAACTGAGGCTGAAGGACTATTTTTTTTATAGGGGGAAGTTGATTATCCTGAAACAACTCCAATGCAAGATGCTCACCACGGTACACGAAAGTCACCATGGAGCAGTGCAAGTCATATGCATCTATTGGCCAAATATGTCATCAGACACAGAAAACGTTGTGTTTTAATGTGCCACATGCAACAAATTCAAGCCCGAACAACAAAAGGATCCTCTCATTTCTCACTAGATTCCAAGCAGGCCACATGAGGAGCTAGGGATGGACCTGTTAGAGTATGGATCACCTGACTACCTCATGGTAGTTGACTACTACTCAAAGTACCCAGAGATAAGCATCCAGGAGAACAAGATTGCAGGGATTGTAATAACCCATTTGAAGTTCATGCTAGCAAGCTAAGACATGGCATCCTGGAAGCTGTCGTGTCAGATAATATGCCATTCTCATTGGGAGTGTTCAAATACATAGATTGCCAAGGAGTGGAACACTAGTCAAGCCCCGCCTAGCTTTCATTAATCTAATGGGCTAAGTGAATGTATGGTGCATTCAATGTATTCAGAATAAGTGGCAAAATACCAAAAAACCGGTACCCTCATTTGAACCAATACTCAGTTTTGCCTCACATACAAAATTAAATGGGTATACCTTCATACGACAAATTAAACCAGTATCTCCACTTGCTTGTTTACATTTGCGAGGGAGGTTTTTGGAAGAGCGTTGGTCTGTTAAAAAATAATACAGCATGCGCATGGTCTATCGTCCAATAATGCATGGTTATTAACGAATGAAAGTTTCATTACATTGCAACGCTTTATAAGTGTTAATATTTCCCAAATTCTAATTTATTCCCTAAACATTTTGATTCTATTACGGCCCCAGCATGAGAAATAAAATAAAAACTGTGTAGCTTGATCTTGGCCAATAAACTGAACTTTCAGTTGACCATTGACAACTAGTTATTTCAGAAGTCAAACAGAATTTTCCCTGAACATATCTTGAAATATTAAAAAATGCTTGCGCAGGAGAATGATAATAAAACAATAACAAAACAGTTGACTAGCCTGTAGGCCCAAAGGCTATCCCATGATAATAAAACAATAACAAAACAGTTGACTAGCCTGTAGTCCTAAAGGCTATCCTATGATAATAAAACAATAACACAACAGTTGACTAGCCTCTAGGCCCAAAGGCTATCCCATGATAATACAACAATAACAAAACATTTCACTAGCCTGTAGGCCTTAAGGCTATCCCATGAGAATAAAACAATAAAAAAACAGTTTACTAGCCTGTAGGCCTAAAGGCTATCCTCTGATAATAAAACAATACCAAACCAGTTGACTAGCCTGAAGGCCCAAAGGCTATCCCAGGATAATAAAACAATACCAAACCAGTTGACTAGCCTCTAGGACTAAAGGCTATCCCATGATAATCAAACAATAACAAAACGGTTGACTAGCCTGTATGCCTTAAGGCTATCCCAGGATAATAAAACAATAACAAAATAGTTGACTAGCCTCTAGGCCCACAGGCTATCCCATGATAATATAACAATAACAAAACAGTTGACTAGCCTGTAGGCCTAAAGGCTAACCACTAACTTGTTTTGCTTGGTAGTTCACATGACTTGTTGAATAGTTGAATTATTTACTAGTTCTAGGTCAATGTAACTAGTCCAAAATTTCCTGATATGGAAACATTGCCTTCTACAACACGAAACCTCAAAAGTAATCGACTGTAGAATAACTACAGGTATTGCCATAAAAAAATGGTGAAGTTTTAGGAAAATTTTGACTATTATCATGCAATACATATTACTTTCTAAATCTTAAAAAGGAATATTCTTGTTTTATAATCATATGTTTTCACAAGTCCAAAGGACCAGTTAGGTTAGGTGATTCACTAGTCCTTGCTGAAATCTTCTAGTCCAGGACTAACGGACTAGTGTTAGTGTCGACCCCTGCTATAATCTATGATCTTCAGAGGTTCTCCAGGAAGAGTCACTAAAGAGATGAAAGGATTAGAGACTAGTCCACTGATTTGTTATTTTTAAGCTAACCTGATCCAAAGTATCAAGTTGAGCTTATGCCATACTGTGACATCTATTGTCTGTCCATCTGTTGGATTCAAAATTGGGCATTTGGTGGGACTGATAACCATCCAGGCATCTTCTGAAATTCCATGGGTTTTCATCCCTTATATTGTCTGCACCCCTTGAATACATCATGACAAAATCAAAGGTATGCAGTAAGCTTAGATTGGTTTCAGGTAAAAAAAAACAACACTGCCCAATCGCTTGGCCAATACCTTTCTTTGGAGATTACAAATGAGTGACTTTAAAGCCGGGTAATTTTATCCGTATCCTTTTGAAAGACACGTCTGATGATCAAACTAGTCTACATATTGCACTGAAGTTATTTACAGTGAACATACTCATGATCATACTGCATCGCAAAAAGCTGTGTTTAATTAGTATGCACATTCCTCATTCAAATACATAAAGATAGTATCATCTATTTTCTGTTCCTGGTATTTTAAATCAATGGAATCAATTTTATTTTCAGAGTTGTAGTTCTTTATATATTACCTTTATTCCATTTTTAATACCCTCAACTGCACAGTGCCCCCTACTCCCAAAAGAAATAACCCAAACCTACAAATATACACAACAAATGCAATAATGCCTACTTTGGGCATTCCTCTTGGGTAAATACAAAGTACAGCCAGATAAAAAGGTTTCTGTATGATAAACCAGTATAACTATTACTATTTTTAACCTATATAACTACTAGCTTTGGATAATGTGGTAATGAAGTAATGATCTTTTGTTCCTTTCAGATCACTGAATCACAGGATCAAACATCATGACCAAGAGCTTGTTTGCAGTTCTTGGCGTGAAGCCAGGGGCAACAGAGGATGAGATAAAAAAATCATACCGGAATCTTGCCCGGAAGTACCATCCTGACAAAAACAAAGAACCTGGTGCTGAAGAAAAGTTCAAGGAAATCTCTGCAGCATATGATCATTTAAAAAGTGCTGATCGACGGGAAATGCATGAAAGACAGGTCAACAAACCAAAAGAAGAGCCCAAAAAGTCCTTCACCAAATCAAAGCCAGGTGGTAGTTACAACACAACCTTTACATCATCTGCAGGAAAAGATGATGGCAAAGCATACAGTGGCGCATACTCAAAACCTGCTGGGACTGGGAGTCACACATTTACCTCACCAGATGAAGATTTCAATTTTACATTTTTCTCATCAAAAAATTCAAACAGAAAAAGTAAACAGAAAAAAAATAAAAGCAAAACACAGAAACCATGGAGCCAGGATTGGAACATCCCGGATGATGCTTTTCCTGGAGACTTTGAGGCTGGCTTTCCAGGATTTGGTTCAAATTCTGGAACATTTTCCTTTGCTTTTAAATCTTTTGTTGATGACCTGGATGCACACTTCTCAACGTTTTTTGCTAAGAGCCCATTCGATTTTTCAACATTTCATGGTGGAATGGATCCTTTTGATGACATATTTGTTGGTAAGTTAAATTAAAGATATTAATTTTGCAATATTTATGTCAGAATATTACAAAAACAAAAAGTACAATTTGAAAGCTACAGCTTTTTGAGATTAATTTTAAATGTACTGTTTTTTAGCCCAACTGGTCCGAAGGACCATGATGAGCGTCGTCCATCAACTTTTCCTTTAAAACGCTACTAGTCCTGAATGGCTTAGTGGATTTTAACTAGATTTGGTCTGGAACATCCTTGGGCCAAGGCACTCAATTTTGTATAAATGGTGGGTGTGGCTCCCCTTGGGGCAGAGGAACGGGGCCAAATAGGGGAAATAGAGGTAAAACCTTTAAAATCCTTCTTCTTCTGTAGGAATTAAGGGATTTTATCCTAATTTAGTCTGGAGCATCCTATGACCAAGGGCACTCAATTTTGTATAAATGGTGGGTGTGGCTCCCCTTGGGGCAGAGGAACGGGGCCAAATAGGGGAAATAGAGGTAAAACCTTTAAAATCCTTCTTCTTCTGTAGGAATTAAGGGATTTTATCCTAATTTAGACTGGAGCATCCTATGACCAAGGGGACTCAATTTTGTATAAATGGTGGGTGTGGCCCACCTGGGGGCAGAGTGGCGGGGCCCAATATGGGAAATAGAGGTAAAACCTTTAAAACCTTTCTTCTACCGTAGGGATAAATGGATTTTATCCTAATTTAGTCTGGATCATCCTTGGGCAAACTAGGGTACTCAATTTTGTATAAACAGTGGGTGCTGCCTCCCTGGGGGCACAGGGGCAGAGCCAAATAGGGGAAATAGAAGTAAAATCTTTAAAATCCTTGTTCTACTGTAGGGATTAAGGGAATATATCCTAATTTAGTCTGGAGCATCCTTGGACCAAAGAGACGCAATTTTATATAAACGTTGGTTGTGGACCCACTGGGGGCAGAGGGGCGGGGCTGAATAGGGGAGATAAAGGTAAAACCTTTAAAATCCTTCTTCTACCATAGTGATTAGGGTATTTATTAGCCCGAAGGACCATGGTGAGCTTATGCCATACCGCAACGTCCGTCGTCCATCGTCCTTCGACCTGCGTCCGTCGTCCGTCAACCTTACACTACTAGTCATGAACCACTGAGCGGGTTTTAATAAAATTTGGTGTGGAGCATCCTTTGGTGAAGAAGAACCAATTTTGTATAAATGGTGGGTCTGGCCCCCCAGTGGCCTGAGGGGCGGGGCCCAATAGGGGAAATATAGCAAATTCTTTTAAATCGTTCTTCTTCTGTAGGAATGAAAGGATTTGTACCATATTTGGTCTGACCCATCCTAGGGTGAAGGGCAATCAATTTTGTATAAACGGTGGGTCGGGCCCCCTTGGGGGCTGAGGGGTGGGGCCCAATAGGTGAAATACATGTATAGCAAATTGTTTAAAATCCTTCTTCTGTAGGAATGAAAGGATTTGTTCCATATTTGGTCTGAAGCATCCTTCGGTGAGCTTTACTCAAGTGAGCTATTCTAATCGCTTTCCGTCCGTCGTGCGTTAACTTTTTACATTTTCAACTTCTTCTCCAGAACCAGATGATGGTTTTTAGCTCACCTGGCACGAAGTGCCAAGTGAGCCTATGCCGTGGCGCGGCGTCCGTCGTCCGTCCGTCCGTCCTCGTCCGTCAACTTTTCCTTTAAACAACTTCTTCTGAAGAACGGACAGGCCTAGAGTCATGATATTTGGCTGAAAGCTTCGTTGGTAGGAGCCCTACAAAGTTTAAGAACGAAAATGACCTTGACCTGTTTTCAAGGTCACAGGGGTCAAATATGTCAAAAACTTCAAACGACTTCTTCTGAAGAATTAAAAGGTATAGAATCTTCATATTTGGCTGATGGCTTCCTTGGATGGAGCCCAACAAAGTTTGAGAATGAAAATTACCTTGACCTTCTTTCAAGGTCACAGGGGTCAAATGTGTCAAACACTTCAAACGACTTCTTCTGAAGAACTGAAAGGTATATAATCTTTATATTTGGCTGGTGGCTTCCTGGGATAGAGCCCAACAAAGTTTGAGAATGAAAACTAGTTTGACCTACTTTCAAGGTCACAGGGGTCATATATGTCAAAAGCTTCAAATGACTTCTTCTGAAGAACTGAAAGGTATAGAATCTTTATTTTTGATTGATGGCTTCCTTGGATAGAGCCCGACAAAGTTTGAGAATGAAAATGACCTTGACCTTCTTTCAAGGTCACAGGAGTCAAATGTGTCAGACACTTCAAACGACTTCTTCTGAAGAACTGAAAGGTATATAATCTCTATATTTGGCTTGTAGCTTCCTAGGAAAGAGCCGAACAAAGTTTGAGAATGAAAATGACCTTGACCTTCTTTTAAGGTCACATGAGGCAGATATGTCAAACACTTTAAACGACTTCTTCTGAAGAACTGGTAGTTATAAAATCTTAATATTTGGCAGGTGGCTTCCTGGGAAAGAGCCAAACAAAGTTTGCGAATGAAAATGACCTTGACCTACTTTCAAGGTCACAGCGTTCAAATATGTCAAACAGTTCAAACAGCTTCTTCTGAAGAATTAAAAGGCATAAAATTATAATATTTGGCTGGTGACTTCCCGGGATAGAGCTCACCAAAGTTTGCAAATGAAAATGACCTCAACCTACTTTAGAGGTCACAGAGGTCAACAACATTTTAATGGATTTGTTCTTGAGAACTAAAAGGAATGGATTCATAAGATTTGGCTGGTAGCTTTTTGGAATAGAGCTAACCAATTTGAGAAGGAAAATGACATTGACCTACTTACAAGATCACAGGGAAAAATATGGTAAGCAACTTCTGAAGAAGAATCAAAAAGCATAGAATCTTATAATAATATTTTGCTGGTAGTTTCAACAGATGGAGCCAACAAAGTTTGCGAGGGAAATATTTTTAGTGCAATATAATATTTAATGAGAATATTTTGCTATGACTGCTTAAATATTCAGGTGAGCGATACAGGCCCTCTTGGGCCTCTTGTATTTCACTTAGTTTACATGCTGATTTCCACATTACATCTCAACAATAAAATAAAGCTACCAGTACCTATATTATAACTCCTAAGGCGCTTTGGCCCCTTGTTTATAAACCTTGGGTCTGGCCCCCCAGGGGCCTGAGGGGCGGGGCCCAATAGGGGAAACATAACAAATTATTCTTTAAAATCCTTCTTCTTCTGTAGGAATGAAAGGATTTTATCTTTATTCAGTCTGGAGCATCCTTGATCAAAAGGGACTCAATTTCCTATAAACAACGAGTGTGGTCTCCCAGGGGGTGGGGCTCAATAGGAGAAATAGAGGTAAAACCTTTAAAATACTTCTTCGACCATCGTGATCAAGGGATTTTATCCTTATTTAGTCTGAAGCATCCTTGGGCCAAGGGGACTCAATTTTGTATAAACGGTGGGTATGACCCCCCCTAGGGGCATAGGGATGGGGCTCTGTTTGAAGTTTGTTCTTGCTTTATCTCAAGTACTGGATGGATCTTTCGGAAATTTCATATGTACTGACAGCACCTACCATGGAGTGCTATATCCTTACTTCATACCAATTATTTTAAACATATTCAGGTGAGCGATACAGGCCCTCTGGGCCTCTTGTCCTAATTTAGTCTGGAGCATCCTTGGGCCAACGGGACTCAATTCTCTATAAATGGTGTGTGGGCCCCCCCTGGGGGCCGAGTGGTGGGGTCCAATATGGGAAATAGAAATAAAACCTTTAAAATCCTTCTCCTATGGTAGGGATTAAGGGGATTTTATCCCAATTTAGTCTGGAGCATCCTTGGGCAAAGGGCACTCAATTTTGTATAAACGGTGGCTTTGGACCCCCTGTGGGCAGAGGGCTTGGGCCCAATATGGGAAATAGAGGTAAAACCTTTGAAATACTTCTTCTACTGTAGGGATAAAGGGATTTTATTCTAATTTAGTCTGGAGCATCCTTCGGCCAAATAGGGGAAACATAGCAAATTCTTAAAAATCCTATTTCTTCTGTAGGAATGACAGGATTTTGTCCAAATTTGGTATGAAACACCCTCGGTTGGGCGGGAACAAATTTTGTACAAACGGTTGGTCTGACCTCCCTGTTGGCAGAGAGACAGGGCCCAATACATGATATAGAGGAATATTCTTTAATATCCTTCTTCTTCCATTGGGATGAAAGTAATTTAACAAAATTTGAACAGTAGCATCCTATTTGGAAGGGAAATCAGTTTTGTGTTAATGGTAGGTTTGAACCCCCTGGGGCCAGAGGGGCGGGCCCAATAGGGGAAACATAGCAAATTCTTCAAAATTCCTCTTCTTCTGTAGGAATGACAGGATTTTGATTAAATTTGGGATGACGCACCCTTGCATTGGGTGAAGGGGAACCAATTTTGTATAAATGGTGGTTCTGACCCCCTTGTGGCAGAGAGGCAGGGCCAAATAGGGAAAAATAGAAAAATAACTTTAAAATCCTTCTGCTTCCGTAGGAATGACAGGATTATGTCCATATTTGGTCTAAAGCATCCTTTGGTGAAGGGGAACCAATTTTGTATTAACGATGGGTCTGACCCTCCTGGGGGCAGATGGGGCGGGGCCCAATAGGGAAAACATAGCAAATACATCAAAATCCTCCTCTTCCTGTAGGAATGACAGGATTTTGTCCAATTGCATATGAATATAACCCCTGACTAACCATGTAATACATGTACACTACCAGCAACATCTGTCTTTTTCAACTTTGATTTTGCTTACATTTCCAGGGGAGCGATACAAGCCCTCTGTGCCTCTTGTTTATAAACCCCTAGGGGCAAAGGAGAGGAGCCCAATAGGGGATATAGAGGTAAACCTTTAAAATCCTTCTTCTACCAAAGGGATTACTGGGTTTTATCCCAAATTTGTATCCATCAAGTTGTCAAGTAGTGCCCATTACTATTAGGGTGTATTCATTAAAGGAAGATGGCCACCAGGCTATATCTCGCTATATCTCAAGAAATACTGGATGGATCTTTCTGAAATTTCATATGTACATACACTACCTACCATGGAGTGCTATATCTTAACCTCATATAAAGTACATGCTTTAAACATATCCAGGTGAGCGATACAGGCCCTCTGTTTCCATCTTCTTTGACATTAGCCCCATACTGACCATTCTCTCTACTTTTAAAGTGTTCTTATATTTGTTAAGTAACACATAGCCAGACATTTTATTTATCAAAGTGTCTAGCAATGAACTAGCATTACAAACATTACAAAAATGACAGAAAACATGTTTTGTGCTAATTCTTGAAAATGTAAGGTATTAACTTCAAATGAAATTTTGATGCTGTAGCCGACACCATCGCACAGTGGCTAAGATCAATAGTGTAAGACTTTCTCTAGTATAGCGGGGAAATGGTTCATCGATCGATCATTAAAAAATATAAGGTTTTGATGACTTTCCGTAATTTCATATCCCACGCCGTGAGATTTTATTGGAGGTGAAAATCTGTGAGATTTTGTGATATAGTGGGTTCTTAAAGTTGGGATGATTCACACAGGAAAAACTTGAATCTATGATTAAAAAATCATTGCTTTCATTTAACTTTAATTTTAAGGTCATAGGGTCAATTGTGTTAAAATCATGTGGCCTGGTTAATGTTAATGTGCATGAGATTGAATGAATGATTTTGAATAGCATGAACCTATATAGCATATTTTTTCAATAGAGCATGAAATTAAGTGTTTTTTTGTGTGGAATTGCAATTGTGTTTCATCTAATTAGCTCATGGATTATGATCATGAGTAACCACGAACTAGTGCTGAAACCTTGGTGTTTGCCGCCCACCTAGAATTTTTAAAGACTTTTTACTCCATAAGCATACATTCCACACACTTCCTGGTGTAATATATATATTGACAATTCTGTGAGTGTGCTTTCTTCAAGTTTTATTATATTTTCGACTTACTTTTAATATCAAAACTGAATTCAGTTCTTCAAATTCAAATCCACAAATTAACTATGTACCCCAAGCATTTCTGATGTGGCATCTATTCCTTCTGTAAACCATTCAATATTCCTTAGATATTTATTTTTCTTTAATTTGCAAGGAGAGCTGCAAATATTTATTCATTCTAAATAAAGAAAGCAAAAAAATAATATCTTGTCATCGAATGTCTTAACAACATAAAATACATTCTGTCATAGGAAGTCACTGAAGGGTTACTGCTACATCATATGGTTTAATTTGTAATAATTATAACCTTCCCATGTGTTAAATTATGTGTAATGCTATTGTATCCAGTAGAAGAGTATTGTATCCTGGTATAGAGTTGTATTGTATCCTGGTATAGAGTTGTATTGTATCCTGGTATAGAAGTGGTATTGTATCCTAGTATAGAAGTGGTATTGTATCCTGGTATAAAAGTGTATTGTATCCTGGTATAGAAGAGTATTGTATCCTGGTATAGAAGTAGAAGTGTATTGTATCCTGGTATAGAAGTGTATTGTATCCTGTTATAGAGGTGGTATTGTATGCTGGTATAGAAGTGTATTATATCCAGGTATATAAGTGGTATTGTATCCTGGTATAGAAGTGGTATTGTATCCTGGTATAGAAGTGTATTTTATCCTTGTATAGAAGTGTATTGTATCCAGGTATAGAAGTGTATTGTATCCTGGTATAGAAGTGTATTGTATCCTGTTATAGAGGTGGTATTGTATGCTGGTATAGAAGTGTATTATATCCAGGTATAGAAGTGGTATTGAATCCTGGTATAGAAGTGTATTGTGTCCTAGTATAGAGGTGTATTGTATCCTGGTATAGAAGTGAATTGTATCATGGTATAGAAGTGGTATTGTATCCTGGTATAAAAGTGTATTGTATCCTGATATAGAATGGTATTGTATCCTGGTGTAGAATGGTATTGTATCCTGGTGTAGAAGTGGTATTATATCCAGCTATAGAAGTGGTATTGTATGCTGGTATAGATGTGTATTATATCCAGGTATAGAAGTAGTATTGTATCCTGGTATAGAAGAGTATTGTATTCTGGTATATAAGTGGTATTGTATCCTGGTGTAGAATGGTATTGTATCCTGGTATAGAAGTGGTATTATATCCAGGTATAGAAGTGGTATTGTATCCTTGTATAGAAGTGTATTGTATCCTGGTATAGAATGGTATTGTATCCTGGTATAGAAGTGTATTGTGTCCTAGTATAGAGGGGTATTGTATCCTGGTATAGAAGTGTATTGTATCATGGTATAGAAGTGGTATTGTATCCTGGTATAGAAGTGGTATTGTATCCTGGTATAAAAGTGTATTGTATCCTGGTATAGAAGAGTATTGTATCCTGGTAAAGAAGTGGTATTGTATCCTGGTATAGAAGTGGTATTGTATCCTGGTATAGAAGTGTATTGTGTCCTGGTATAGAAGTGGTATTGTATCCTGGTATAGAAGTGGTATTGTATCCTGGTATAGAAGTGTATTGTATCCTTGTATAGAAGTGTATTGTATCCAGGTATAGAAGTGTATTGTATCCTGGTATAGAAGTGTATTGTATCCAGGTATAGAAGTGATATTGTATCCTGGTATAGAGGTGGTATTGTATGCTGGTATAGAAGTGTATTATATCCAGGTATAGAAGTGGAATTGTATCCTGGTATAGAATGGTATTGTATCATGGAATTGTATCCTGGAATGGAAGGGTATTGGGTCCTAGTATAGAGGGGTATTGTATCCTGGTATAGAAGTGGGATAGGTTCCTGGTATAGAATTGTTATTGTTTCCTGGTATAAAAGTGGTATTGTATCCTGGTATAGAAGTGGTATTGTATCCTGGTATAAAAGTGTATTGTATCCTGGTATAGAAAAGTATTGTATCCTGGTATAGAAGTGGTATAGGTTCCTGGTATAGAATTGTTATTGTATCCTGGTATAAAAGTGGTATTGTATCCTGGTATAGAAGAGTATTGTATCCTGGTATAGAAGAGTATTGTATCCTGGTATAGAGGTGGTATTGTATTCAGGTATAGAAGTGTATTGTATCCTGGTATAGAAGTGGTATTGTATCCAGGTATAGAAGTGTATTGTATCCTGGTATAGAGGTGGTATTATATCCAGGTATAGAAGAGTATTGTATCCTGGTATAGAAGAGTATTGTATCCTGGGATAGAAGTGGTATTGTATCCTGGTATAGAAGTGGTATTGTATCCTGGTATAGAAGTGGTATTGTTTCCTGGTATAGAATTGTTTTTGTATCCTGGTATAAAAGTGTATTGTATCCTGGTATAGAAGAGTATTGTATCCTGGTATAGAAGTGGTATTGTATCCTGGTATAGAAGAGTATTGTATCCTGGTATAGAGGTGGTATTGTATCCTGGTATAGAATTGTTATTGTATCCATGTTTAGAAGTGGTATTGTATCCTGGTATAGAAGTGGTTTTATATCCAGGTATATAAGTGGTATTGTATCCTGGTGTAGAATGGTATTGTATCATGGTATAGAAGTGTATTGTGTCCTAGTATAGAGGTGGTATTGTTTCCTGGTATAGAAGTGGTATTATATCCAGGTATATAAATGGTATTGTATCCTGGTGTAGAATGGTATAGAAGTGGTATTTTATCCTGGTATAGAAGTGTATTGTATCATGGGGTATTGTATCTTGGTATATAAGTGTATTATATCCGGGTATGGAGTTGTATTGTATTCGGGTATAAAGTGTATTGTATTCTGGTATATAAGTGGTATTGTTTTCTGGTATAGAAGTGGTATTGTATCCATGTTTAGAAGTGGTATTGTATCCAGGTATAGAAGTGGTACTGTATTCTGGTATAGAAGTGGTATTATATCCAGGTATAGAAGTAGTATTGTATCCTGGTATAGAGGTGGTATTGTATGCTGGTATAGAAGTGGTATTATATCCTATATCATGTTTAGAAGTGGTATTGTATCCTGGTATAGAAGTGGTTTTATATCCAGGTATATAAGTGGTATTGTATCCTGGTGTAGAATGGTATTGTCTCATGGTATTGTATCCTGGTATAGAAGTGTATTGTGTCTTAGTATTATCCTGGTATAGAAGAGTATTGTATCCTGGTAAAGAAGTGGTATTGTATCCTGGTATAGAAGTGGGATTGTATCCTGGTATAGAAGTGGTATTGTATCCTGGTATACAAGTGGTATTATATCCAGGTATATAAGTGGTATTTGTATCCTGGTATAGAAGTGTATTGTGTCTTAGTATTATCCTGGTATAGAAGAGTATTGTATCCTGGTATAGAAGAGTATTGTATCCTGGTAAAGAAGTGGTATTGTATCCTGGTATAGAAGTGTATTGTATTCTGGTATAGAAGTGGTATTGTATCCAGGTATAGAAGTGGCATTGTTTCCTTGTATAGAAGTGTATTTTATCCAGGTATTTTTATCCTGGTATAGAAGTGTATTGTATCATGGGGTATTGTATCTTGGTATATAAGTGTATTATATCCGGGTATGGAGTTGTATTGTATTCGGGTATAAAGTGTATTGTATTCTGGTATATAAGTGGTATTGTTTTCTGGTATAGAAGTGGTATTGTATCCATGTTTAGAAGTGGTATTGTATCCTGGTATAGAAGTGTATTGTTCCCTGGTATGGAGTTGTATTGTATTCTGGTATAGAAGTGGCATTGTCTCCTGGTATAGAAGTGTATTGTATCATGGGGTTAGAAGTGTATTGTGTCCTAGTATAGAGGGGGTATTGTATGCTGGTATAGAAGTGGTATTATATCCAGGTATATAAGTGGTATTTGTATCCTGGTATAGAAGTGTATTGTGTCTTAGTATAGAGGTGGTATTGTATGCTGGTATAGAAGTGTATTATATCCAGGTATAGAAGTGGTATTATATCGTGGTATAGAAGTGGTATTATATCCAGGTATAGAAGTGGTATTATATCGTGGTATAGAAGTGGTATTATATCCAGGTATAGAAGTAGTATTGTATCCTGGAATAGAGGTGGTATTGTATGCTGGTATAGAAGTGGTATTATATCCTATATCATGTTTAGAAGTGGTATTGTATCCTGGTATAGAAGTGTATTGTTCCCTGGTATGGAGTTGTATTGTATTCTGGTATAGAAGTGGTATTGTTTCCTGGTATAGAAGTGGTATTATATCCAGGTATAGAAGTGGTATTATATCGTGGTATAGAAGTGGTATTATATCCAGGTATAGAAGTGGTATTGTATCCTGGTATAGAAGTGGTATTGTATCCAGGTATAGAAGTGGTATTGTTTCCTTGTATAGAAGTGTATTTTATCCAGGTATAGAAGTGGTATTGTATCCGGGTATAAAAGTGGTATTTTATCCTGGTATAGAAGTGGTATTGTATCCAGGTATAGAGTTGTATTGTATCATGGTATAAAGTTGTATTGTATTTTGTTGTAAAAGTGTATTGTATCCTGGTATAGAAGTGGTATTGTATCCAGGTATAAAAGTGGTATTGTTTCCTGGTATAGAAGTGGTATTGTATTCATGTTTAGAAGTGTATTGTACCCTGGTATGGAGTTGTATTGTATTCTGGTATAGAAGTGGTATTGTATCCAGGTATAGATGTGGTATTGTATCCTGGTATAGAAGTGGTATTGTATCCTGGTATAGAGGTGGGATTGTATGCTGGTATAGAAGTGTATTATATCCAGGTATAGAAGTGATATTATATCCAGGTATAGAAGTGTATTATATCCTGGTATAGAAGTGGTATTATATCCAGGTATATAAGTGGTATTGTATCCTGGTGTAGAATGGTATTGTATCGTGGTATTGTATCCTGGTATAGAAGTGGTATTATATCCTGGTATAGAAGTGGTATTGTATCCTGGTATAGAAGTGTATTGTATTCTGGTATAGAAGTGGTATGGTATCCTGGTATAGAAGTGGTATTGTATCCTGGTATAGAGGTGGTATTGTATGCTGGTATAGAAGTGTATTATATCCAGGTATAGAAGTGGTATTATATCGTGGTATAGAAGTGGTATTATATCCAGGTATATAAGTGGTATTGTATCCTGGTGTAGAATGGTATTGTATTGTGGTATTGTATCCTGGTATAGAAGTGGTATTATATCCAGGTATAGAAGTGGTATTTTATCCTGGCATAGAAGTGGTATTGTATCCTGGTATAGAGTTGTATTGTATCCTGGTATAGAGTTGTATTGTATTCTGGTATAGAAGTGTATTATATCCTGGTATAGCAGTGGTATTGTATCCTGGTATAGAGTTGTATTGTATTCTGGTATAGAAGTGTATTATATCCCGGTATAGAAGTGGTATTATTTCGTGGTATAGAAGTGGTATTGTATCCTGGTTGTATCGTGGTATTGTATCCTGGTATAGAAGTATGGTAACAGTTTAGTTTATAAATTATGTTTTAGGACGGGTAACAGTTTAGTTTATAAAAGATGTTATAAGACAGGTAACAGCTTAGTTTATAAAAGATGTTTTAGGACGGGTAACAGTTTAGTTTATAAAAGATGTTAAATGACACGTAATAGTTTAGATTTATAAAAGATGTAATATGACAGGTAACAGTTTATATTTATAAAAGATGTTATATGACAGGTGACAGTTTATATTTATAAAAGATCTAATATGACAGGTGACAGTTTATAATAAAAGTGACCCTATAAGTATAAACTAATTAAATATCTTTGGTTTCCTATTAACTCTTTAGGCAAAGCAAACAAGCATCAAAAGAAATCACACAGCAAGAAGGAGAAGCAAAACATTGCACCAGAGCATGGTTACAATGGTGGATTAAGTGGCGAATACATATTTTCTCCTCGACAGAATACTGAACCATCATCTGATGAGGACAATGAGCCAGGATTCCGATTCAGTTCCGATTCTGAAGATGGTTGGTTTGTTCTTCTATAGGATCTTTCCTGTCTATTCCAAATGAGATAAGGCCATGCATTTCTCCAGTTTGTTAATAAGTTTCAATTTACAGAAAAATAGAGAGATATTGTTTCTACCAGAACACATATCATTTCCAAATTCTCCTGGTTATTGAGGTATAATAATAATAATAAATCAATTCTTTGAAGGGCAGGTGAGCTTATGTCATGGTGCGGCGTCCGTCGTCCATCCGTCATCCGTCAAATTTTCCTTTAAACTACTTCTTCTGGAGAACGAACAGGCCTAGAGTCATGATATTTGGCTGAAAGCTTTGTTGGTAGGAGCCCTACAAAGTTTCAGAACGAAAATGACCTTGACCAACTTTCAAGGTCACAGGGGTCAAATATGTCAAAATCTTCAAACGACTTCTTCTGAAGAACTTAAAGGTATATAATCTTCTTATTTGGCTGATGGCTTCCTAGGTTTGAGCTTAACAAAGTTTGAGAATGAAAATTAGTTTGACTTACGTTTCAAGGTCACAATATGTCAAAAACTTCAAATGACTTCTTCTGAAGAACTAAAAGGTATAGAATCTTCATATGTGGCTGATGGCTTCCTGGGATGGAGACTAACAAAGTTTGAGAATGAAAATGACAATGAACTACTTTCAAGGTCACAGGGTTCAAATATGTCAAATGCTTCCAACAACTTCTGATGAACTGGAAGGTATAGAATCTTTATATTTGGCTGGTGGCTTCTTGGGATGGAGCCCAACAAAGTTTGAGAATGAAAATTAGTTTGACCTACTTTCAAGGTCTCAGGGGTCATATATGTCAAAAGCTTCAAATGACTTCTTCTGAAGACCTGAAAGGTATAGAATCTTTATATTTGATTGATGGCTTCCTGGGATAGACCCCAACAAAGTTTGAGGATGAAAATGACCTTGACTTTCTTTCAAGGTCACAGGGGTCAAATGTGTCAGACACTTCAAACGACTTCTTCTGAAGAACTGAAAGGTATAGAATCTTTATATTTGGCAGGTGGCTTCCTAGGAAAGAGCCAAACAAAGTTTGCGAAGGAAAATGACCTTGACATACTTTCAACGTCACAACGTTCGAATATGTCAAACAGTTCAAACTACTTCTGAAGAAGAATTAAAAGGCATAAAATTGTAATATTTGGCTGGTGACTTCCTGGGATAGAGCTCACCAAAGTTTGCGAATGAAAATGACCTCAACCTACTTTAGAGGTCACAGAGGTCAACAACATTTTAACGGATTTGTTCTTAAGAACTAAAAGGAATGGATTTATAAGATTTGGCTGGTAGCTTTTTGGAATAGAGCTAACCAATTTGAGAAGGAAAATGACATTGACCTACTTACAAGGTCACAGGGAAAAATATGTCAAGCAACATCTGAAGAAGAATAAAAAAGCATAGAATCTTATAATAATATTTTGCTGTTAGTTTCAACAGATGGAGCCAACAAAGTTTGCGAGGGAAATTATTTTAGTGCAATATAATATTTAATGAGAATTTTTTGCTATGACTGCTTAAATATTCAGGTGAGCGATACAGGCCCTCTTGGGCCTCTTGTTTATAAAAGTTACAAAGAAAATAAGTTGTGTAAAGATACATACATGAAGCAGATTGTTTTCTCGTGACCGATTGAAATTGTTCAAAATGAGTCTCTTACTGTGAAGAAAGTGTTTCAACAATTGTTCCCCGAGTTTTCCACTTAAATCATTAGATATGGCATGTGTGCATGTTTTATTCTTGCTGATGTAGTTATCTTAATATTAAGTAGAATTTTTTCCATGAAAACATTTTCACTTTATCCTGATTCCTAGTTTCTAGACCACTTGTACTACAGCTATAACTGAGCTGACACTTTGATATACTGATGCCGCTAATTGGTGAACCATACAATTGACTTAGTCAACTGTTAAGTGATAACTAACATATGGAGACATTGATTCCAGTGGTCAATATGTGTGCCTTTTGATTCGATATTCTATAATAATACAAATCAAAGTGTGCATGCATTTAGTATTGAGCTAGTTTAGCATTTTTAGGGATCAAGTTTAATTGATATGCATCTTGTAGTTTTATATAAAGATTCCATCAGTCTGTTAGATTTTTATGGTGGCATACCATAAATGAATAAATTTTATATCTAATTTAAGTAAATTATGTCTTCCATCTACTTACGACTTATAAGTTACTTTATAATATCAACGTAATTTTAGCTCTCAAGGAACATTATCCGTCATTGTACACATTGTAGCCACCTTCATTAGATGGTAGTCTGTGTGAAATCAACCTTTAACTGTGGACCGTCATTGTCAACATTGTAGCCACCTTCATTAGATGGTAGACTGTGTGAATCAACCTTTAAGTGTGGTCCGTCATTGTCAACATTGTAGCCACCTTCATTAGATGGTAGTCTGTGTGAATCAACCTTTAACTGTGGTCCGTCATTGTCAACATTGTAGCCATCTCATTAGATGGTAGGATGTGTGAATCAACCTTCAACTGAAGTCCGCCATTGTCAACATTGTAGCCACCTTCATTAGATAGTAGTCTGTGTGAATCAACCTTTAACTGTGGTCCGTCATTGTCAACATTGTAGCCACCTTCATTAGATGGTAGTCTGTGTGAATCAACCTTTAACTTTGGTCCGTCATTGTCAACATTGTAGCCATCTCATTAGATGGTAAGCTTTGTGAATCAACCTTCAACTGTAGTCCGCCATTGTCAACATTGTAGCCACCTTTATTAGATGGTAGTCTGTGTGAATCAACCTTTAACTGTGGTCCGTCATTTTCAACATTTTAGCCACCTTTATTAGATGGTAGTCTGTGTGAATCAACCTTCAACTGTGGTCCGTCATTGTCAACATTGTAGCCCCCTTTATTAGATGGTAGCCTGTGTGAATCAACCTTAATCTGTGGTCCGTCATTTTCAACATTGTAGCCACCTTCATTAGATGGTAGTCTGTGTGAATCAACCTTAAACTGTGGTCCGTCATTTTCAACATTGTAGCCACCTTCATTAGATGGTAGTCTGTGTGAATCAACCTTAAGCTGTGGTCCGTCATTTTCAACATTGTAGCCACCTTCATTAGATGGAAGTCTGTGTGAATCAACCTTCAACTGTGGTCCGTCATTGTCAACATTGTAGCCATCTCATTAGATGGTAGGCTGTGTGAATCAACCTTTAACTGTTGTCCGTCATTGTCAACATTGTAGCCACCTTCATTAGATGGAAGTCTGTGTGAATCAACCTTTAACTGTGGTCCGTCATTGTCAACATTGTAGCCACCTTCATTAGACTGTAGTCTGTGTGAATCAACCTTTAACTTTGGTCCGTCATTGTCAACATTGTAGCCATCTCATTAGATGGTAGGCTGTGTGAATCAACCTTCAACTGTAGTCCGCCATTGTCAACATTGTAGCCACCTTCATTAGATGGTAGTCCGTGTGAATCAACCTTTAACTGTGGTCCGTCATTGTCAACATTGTAGCCACCTTCATTAGATGGTAATCTGTGTGAATCAACCTTTAAGTGTGGTCCGTCATTGTCAACATTGTAGCCACCTTCATTAGATGGTAGTCTGTGTGAATCAACCTTTAACTGTGGTCCGTCATTGTCAACATTGTAGACACCTTCATTAGATGGTAATCTGTGTGAATCAACCTTTAAGTGTGGTCCATCATTGTCAACATTGTAGCCACCTTTATTAGATGGTAGTCTGTGTGAATCAACCTTTAACTATGGTCCGTAATTGTCAACATTGTAGCCACCTTCATTAGATGGGAGTCTGTGTGAATCAACCTTTAACCTTGGTCCGTCACTGTCAACATTGTAGCCATCTCATTAGATGGTAGCTTTAACTGTGGTCCGTCATTGTCAACATTGTAGCCATCTCACTAGATGGTAGTCTGTGTGAATCAACCTTCAACTGTAGTCTGCCATTGTCAACATTGTAGCCGCCTTCATTAGATGGTAGTCTGTGTGAATCAACCTTCAACTGTGGTCCGTCATTGTCAACATTGTAGCCATCTCATTAGATGGTAGTCTGTGTGAATCAACCTTCAACTGTAGTCTGCCATTGTCAACATTGTAGCCACCTTCATTAGATGGTAGTCTGTGTGAATCAACCTTTAACCTTGGTCCGTCACTGTCAACATTGTAGCCATCTCATTAGATGGTAGGTTGTGTGAATCAACCTTCAACTGTAGTCCGCCATTGTCAACATTGTAGCCACCTGCATTAGATGGTAGTCTGTGTGAATCAACCTTAAACTGTGGTCCGTCATTTTCAACATTGTAGCCATCTCATTAGATGGTAGGCTGTGTGAATCAACCTTATACTGTAGTCCGCCATTGTCAACATTGTAGCCACCTTCATTAGATGGTAGTCCGTGTGAATCAACCTTCAACTGTGGCCTGTCATTCGTCCATCATTCCATCCGTCCATCTTTAAACAGTTCTTGTTATGTCTGTTTCTCAAAAAGTATAGGAGGGATCTTTCTAAAATACATGTAGGCTCCACATGGTCCGTAATTACGCATAAACATAGTTTTGGACTGACCAAGACGAAGTGGCTTACAGGCATGGAAACAAGTAAAATCCTCTTCCGATTACCACATACATTTGTATATATATAATTGCTTGTCATGATCATGGAAAGTCTAATTAATTGATGCTGTTTAGTTGCCTGAGGGGTCTTGTCTCAGCCCCAGTGCTTATATTACTGCCTGGGTAATAACATGGAAACAGTTGATATTCTCAACCTATATATGAAACAATTGCTAGGCATGAAAAACCCCACAGTTGCTAGCCATTAAGAGCAAGTTCATGCACTCTTGCTTCTAGGATTGGCCCATTAGAAAAAAAAGGAATATACACCTGCTCATGAGACCAGGATTGGACTGGGATGGCAGCCCCTGACTTACATGATTTATGGATCCTTCTACCACTGCCAAAAGCTGTAACTAATTGTTGGAAACTGTTCCGGTATTACCACATATATGTAGCTTCGATAAATCATTGCTGTAAAGAAAATCATACCTCGTTGGATTTTTATGAGAAATAATTAAGATGAAATAAACAAAATATAATCAACAACAGTGTTCTGAGTGTAAAAGAAAGTAGGGCCGAGTTTGAACCCTGGACTTCAGATTGATCTACTATCACTATAACGGATTGAGCTACTGAGCTACCTGGTCAACAGTAGTGTCCAGGCCAAACTGCTACAGTTATATCCAAGTGGATGTGAAGGGGAGGCTTACTGTGTATAATAAAAACTACAGTTATATCAAAGTGGAAGTTAAGGGGAGGCTTACTGTGTATAATAAAAACTACAGTTATATCAAAGTGGAAGTTAAGGGGAGGCTTACTGTGTATAATAAAAACTACAGTTATATCAAAGTGGAAGTTAAGGGGAGGCTTACTGTGTATACTAACAGTGCACTGGGACTGGGATCCTTAAGTCTCAGACTGTTTACAGTAATCATGCCCCAACTAACCTATGGAAGTGCTTTTTAACACATCTCTGTTTTTTCTCAATGTACTGTGAAATTAATATTTTCACAATTTAGGCAGATCCAGAGGTTTTGTGGCAGTGGTGAGGTGGATGCTGCTGAGGAGTGTCTTGTTGCAAATCTGTCATCCTGCCTGAACCTCTGGACAAATTCTTTGATTGATGTTTCCTTTCCATGACCAATTCACTGAGAAGAAGAGGTTTGATGTGCCAAATAAATGTGCTGGGTTTACCTAACAGCTACTCAGAGGATGAAATGACTTGTCCGTTATAGACATAAGGACAGAGCTGGCAAATGGATTAGTTTGCTTCCTCTTGTGCACAAAAATCAGCAGTGAACATCAATAAAATCTGAACAAAGAGTCTGTTGTATGTTTGTTTGGGGTGAAAATGTTGAAAATGACTTGCCTTGGGTGTTAAAATCTTGCCATACTTTTGTTTGAATGATAATAAATGTACACCTTAAACTTGAAATTGAATTTGTAGATGATGGCTATTCAGAACCAAGATTCAAGTGTTCGTTTTGTGGGAAAAGGTTGAAGCTGGAGGCATTAGTAAGTACATCTACATAAGTGTTTTATAGGATTGAATTGTAACACATTTCATTTATTACAACAAAATGTGCACTCTTACTGTATAAGGTATCTACTGCTTTGAGAAGGTTTATTAGACATGAGTGGAAACTTCCGAAGACTCCCAATTGTTTGTTGCTGGTGATGTCATTCATTGTGTATTGTATGACATCATTATGTACGTATTCTAGATTGTTATTTTGATTGATTGTACCTTTCAAATAAAATAATTCTCCTAATGGCGCAGTTACACCATAACACCAGCGTATGTCAGCGGATGACACTTTTCCCAAACACGCTGGCATATGCTGGTGTCACACGCTGGGATGCTCTGAGCCCCAACAATTGTTTTGTGCATGCACAAACATTTTTGACTTATGGAATGTATGAAGCTCATACGTTATACATACGTTAGATAAACGTTAGACACACGCTGACACAGGTTATAGGTACGTTACTGATAAGTTGAGATACGTTTGAGATTCCTCAGCTGAATGTCTACCATAAAGCTACCGTACGTCTAACTTACTTCTTATCTATATCTATCATATCTGCAACCCATATGGACGTATTGGATGTATAACCTACTTATGAGTAACATATTGAACGTGTTTCTAGCGTACATGATTCACATTATTGGCGTATATCCAGCGTGTTGCTGTCTGTATATATAGGGTTCTGATGAGTAGCGCATTGTCTCTGCCCAACTCACCCTCAGAGCAAATGGAGGATCTTGAGAGGCTGTAACAAGAAAACAAAAATAATCGTCCTCCAACATCAGCAGAACCTCGTTGAATTGGCACTTTTCCAGTTCCGTGCCAATAGGAGAAGGAGAGGTCAACAGAGGGGGTCTGGGTAAGACCATGGATCGAGAGGCGACAGCAGTTTGGCCTGTACGACCAGCTTCTGGTTGAACTCCGTAATGAGGACCAGACATCTTTCAAATTGTCTTCGTATTAACACTCATGGTCTTCTTGGGAGGCATCTTCACTTGTCGGTGTCTACTGCCCGAATGATGAGCAGCGGTGACATCGCCACCCGTATTTGTAGAGAACGTCACATGATCATTGTGTATGCACTAAGCATGCCGCACAAACACTACTCATATGCTAGTCACACGCTCTTCATACACTGATACGCTCTGATAAGTTATGTATACTTTAGTGATATGGTATTCAAACGCTAGTCAAACGGTATGTATACGTCAGTGATTTGATATTCAAACGCTAGTCAAACGGTATTTATACGTTAGTGATATGGTATTCAAATGCTAGTCAAATGGTATGCATACGTTAGTGATATGGTATTCAAACGCTAGTCAAACGGTATGTATACGTTAGTGATATGGTATTCAAATGCTAGTCAAACGGTATGCATACGTTAGTGATATGGTATTCAAACGCTAGTCAAACGGTATGTATTCGTTTAGCTTGTTATTTATGTGGTAGCCTGATCAGACCAACCCGGCTGTTGATTTTTCTAGCGTGTGCGAGCTTTCAGAACTATTTTCAATTTTTTGGTTATGTTTACGCTGGTGCTATACATTATGGTGTGACATAAGATCTGTATAACAGTGAAAGGCCTTGAAGTTATATTATTTAGATCAAAATCATGTATTATATTCCAATGATAGTGCAAGAGTGATTTTATTCAGAATATCCGAAGGGGTTCCAAATGGGGCAGGGCAAATTTTAATTCTAAAATTTGTATTTGTTATAAAATTACCAAAGAGGCATTTTAAAGTGATAAAGATGTTAACTTGAAAAGTGGTATGTATGAAGAAAAAAACAAAAAAACAAAACTAACAACTAAAATGCTACCTCACAACAATATTATAAAATTATCAATACGCAACAGATCTCTCTCTAATTGATATGCAGGTTCCCCTTGGTCTGCAGTTGTAACGGTTTCATTTGAGACTGATAAAAAAAACAAGATGTCTGACTGCTTACAGTTTGTTATCCATATTTTTCTAGAAGTACTAAGAGCTGCCAGGCAGCCATCTTGATTTTGGACAGTTCATGCATATGTTTGTTATCGCTGTTTAAGTCATTACAGATCTTTCACAAATGTTTTTTCCTGTCTGCTAGTTTTGCATATTCTTTTAGCTTCATGTCACTTGATCAGAAGAAAAATATGGCAGTCAGAAATAGAAAGCTGTTGTATTATTTATATATGTATTTTACACATAACTTTTTAGGTCACCTGAGCTTTGCTCAAGTGACCTATTCTAATCGCTTTCCGTCTGTCGTCGTCCGTTGTCCGTCGTGCGTAAACTTTTTACATTTTCAACTTCTTCTCAAGAACCAGTGGATGGATTTTTTTCAAACTTGGTGAGAATTATCCTTGGAGGAAGATGGTTTCAAATTGTAAAATTGAGATTCCTACCCCAACCCCTTCGGCCAGGGCGGGGCCCCAAAGGGAAAATTAACCAATATTTCAAAAATCTTCTTCTCCAGACTCAGAGGTACAACTGTCATTTTCTCTACATGAAAAGAAAGATCATCAGGGGCTTTACTTAAATTGTAAATTTCAGGACCCCCGAGCTATCCGTTCTCCCTTGGGGAGGGGGTAAAGTTTACTATAGTTTATATAGGGAAATAACACTTTTGGGTATATTTTGACAACTTTCTGTAGGAAATTATTTTTACTTGGTGAGAATTATCCTTGGAGG
>NW_018405879.1:69572-77668 GCF_002113885.1 Mizuhopecten yessoensis
TATATATTTTATCCATTTTCAGCAGAAAATTACTCAAACTTAGTCAGAATCATCTTTGGTGAATGAGAGTATTACTTTGGAAAATTGGGATTCCTGCCCCATCCCCAGGGGCTAGGGTGGGGCCCCAAAGGGAACATTTACCAATATTTTCAAATTCTTATCCTTTGATGACATGACAAGTATTGTATTTCACTTAGTTTACATGCTGATTTCCACATCACATCTAAACAATAAAATAAAGCTTCCAGTACCTATGATATAACTCAGGTGACCGCTAAGGCCCTTGGGCCTCTTGTTTAGTTAATACATAGGTGATATGCAGACTTATCTTTGAGAGGAAACTATCAAGCCAAGCAATATGAAGTTCAATCAAATGTTATCACAAGATTTATTTACAGTTTACGTGACTCAATCCAATAGATAAGAGAAAAGAAGATAAAATATCAATGTTACATAGAACTGAAGAAGATCGAATGGTGATGGGTGCCAAGATCATCCTAGGATCTCTTGTTACAATTTACATATTTTAGTTAAAAGACAAATGCCATCAGACACAAATCAAGAGCTTGTTACATTTAGGAACAGCAGACTTACCCCACATAAACTCTTCTGAAAATGATACTGTTACGATGTTCTCAATATTGAGAAAAACCCTACTGAAAGGATAATGTGTAATGGACTGTAATATAGTGATTTAATATTTACAGTTTTAATGGGCTGTAATATAATGATGTAATATTTTCAGTTTTAATGGACTGTAATATAGTGATGTATTATTTACAGTTATAATGGTACTATAATATAGTGATTTAATATTTAAAGTTTTAATGGGCTGTAATATAATAATGTAATATTTTCAGCTATAATGGACTGTAATATAATGATGTAATATTTTCAGTTTTAATGTACTGTAATATAGTGATGTAATATTTACAGTTTTAATGGACTGTAATATAGTGATGTAATACATGTATTTACAGATTTAATGGACTGTAATATAATGATGTAATATTTACAGTTATAATGGACTGTAATATAATGATGTAATATTTTCAGTTTTAATGGACTGTAATATAGTGATGTAATATCTACAGTTTTAATGGACTGTAATATAGTGATGTAATATTTACAGTTTTTATGGACCGTAATATAGTGATGTAATATTTACAGTTATAATTGACTGTAATATAGTGATGTAATATTTACAGTTTTAATGGACTGTAATATAGTGATGTTTTAATGGGCTCTTGGCTGATTACTTTAGAGTTTTGTCTGAGGCCATTCTCACTATCCTTTAGTCCTGTTGCAATTGGTTTAAAGTGATTGTTGGTATGTGTAAACATACAGGAACACTCTGATTTTCCTCCGAAATTTTGTCATAAATCCAATATTGATGATGTTAATTATGATAAGAAATAAATGAAGGAATTGAATTGCTTCCTATGTTGTTATAGTTTTAATGACTTTGAAGAGGCAAAAAGGAAACTATAAGGATTTAAATTTTTTAGATGTTTTATTTTTGTTGGTGTTATTGGGGAGGGATGGTGGGATGGGGTGAGGGAAAATACATTTGAACTTGGGTAAATTTTGTGTAAATACCTGACACCTGATTATTCCATTAACCCCCAGATAGCCTATATAAAGTGCTAAGTTAATCCTACAAAGTGTGTAGTACTAGAATAATACCCAGTACCTAGCATACTGTCATACACATTTTATTCACAGAATGCTCACGAACCTGCATGTGAGAGTAGACAAAGAAAGGCCCCGTTTGAAGACAATCCTTTTGGGGGTCGTTATGCAAAGCCTAATGGGAAAGACTGGCGAGACACACATGAAGATTTACTGAGAAACATACGTCGTGCCAGACGAGCTGCAAAAATGACGAAGGATGACAGTGACTTAGGTAAGCAGAGCTCAGCATCATACAAATCGCTCAGTGATAAAATTTCACTGCTAAACCTTAAATATCTTTACCTGATTTGGAGGCTCTGTTGTGATATAGAATTGCTGATTTTCATTTAGTTTATCCTCTAAATTTAAACAGTAGAATTTTAGCTTGCTTCAGACAGAGTGCTTTTACATAATGTCGATGTATGATTAAACTTATATACATATATATTAGTGTATCCAGTTTTAAGACAACTCGGGGCTGACACAACTCATCTTTAATGGGTACAAATCATACACAGCTGCCACATCGTTAGGTCACATCGTTAGGTCACCTGTGACCTGGTGCGATTGCCTTTTTTTCGTCATCATGTGTCATGTGTCATTATTCCATAATAAAAATCACAATATAACTTCTTCTCAAACACATCTCTATAAAATTTTGCCATGGAGCGCAGTGGTGCAAAATAGATCCTGGCCGAACCAGAGATGGTTATTTGCAGTTTAAATTTTTCTTAAATGTGAACAGGCATTTGGAAGTAACAGACTTGTGTCTCATGGTCACAAGTGACTATACTGAAGAATTTCCTGACTTTTGTGTCTTGGCTGGCATATTTATGACTGTACCATTAACTTCAGTACCCTGTGAAAGAGACTTCTCACTGCAGATCCGTCACCATGCTGCCTCAGCAAACAGGAGGAATGTAGAGGACAGAATGGTGATAGGATATTACTCCACACAGAAGTAATCGTGCAGAGAGCATGTGACACATTCTCAAAGTAAAATGACAGTTGTAACAGCAGAGTGGTTGATTGGTCAGCAGTTCATAAAACAAAACACAAAGATCCTGAAGATGTTTAGTTCGTATTTTTATTTTTTCAGTAAGTAAAATTAGAAATAAAATACCATATCATCAACACATATATGATTTATATCAATTTTGGACACAAATGGTTATGTTAATTTTAAAGGAAAGCCCTCTATACTGTCATGGTGTGATAGAGCATTGACATTTTCACTGAATGGGCAAGAATTCAATATAGAAAATGTGGCACATTGCTTATTTGTGAATTGCTATGTTTGTGCAGGGCCTGTGGTGTGTAGATATTGCGGCCGGTCATTCAGTAAGACTGCTGCTGACCATCATATCCCATTCTGTGAGAAGTGGACGAAAGATCATGGGACACCCCTCAACCCCCAAAGTAAATCAGCTGGCACCAGTACAGGCAGCAAGCAGGAACGTGCCAAGGAGGTGGGTATGATAGGTTTGGGAAGTGTTGTTTGCCTTACGTTGGCTACATTTGTGTAATTATTGTGCAGTCTGTATGTAAAATATTAAGTTCAAAAATATTCACAATCATGGATCAAATATTGACATTTAACTTCAACATCCATTAAACTTGTCAAAAACAAAAGAACTATTTATAGGAGGCATGACAGTCTAGTGGTAGGACGTCGGGCTCGTGACCGAAGGGGGGCATGACAGTCTAGTGGTAGGACGTCGGGCGCGTGACCAAAGGGAGGCATGACAGTCTAGTGGTAGGACGTCGGGCTCGTGACCAAAGGGAGGCATGACAGTCTAGTGGTAGGACGTCGGGCTCGTGACCGAAGGGGGGTTGAAGTCGACGTCACGGCACTGTGTTGTATCTTTGAACAAGACTTTACTCTGCTTGTTCCAGTCTACTTAGCTGTTAATGAGTACGGTGGTTGGACAGTGCTAGAATTGTTGAATGATAGCTGTGAGCGCCGAAATGGCAGCACCGGCTGGAGTTGAGAAAGATATTTGCTGGTTGCAAAGGCCCTATATCCACGGATAATAATTTTTGAACCGCCACCCCTGCAGGTCTGGATCGAGAATAGAATACACATGCTGTTACCCACTGCATGTATCTCAAGATGCAACTAGTGTAGGAAGCCCATGCAGAATTGGGAATTTGCTTTTGTGCCCTCTAATTGGGGACACGAAAATGACCAAAATAAATCTGCTGCACCCATTGCAACTAATTTCTCCCGCAATCCTTATATATCTGCCACTATCTAATATATCTCCCACAATCCTTGTATCTGCCACAATCCTTATATCTCCCACAATCTTTATATCTGCCACAATCCTTATATCTGCACTTATATAGGCACTGTGCCTAGTGTCATGAAAAATCCACTCGGCATTCCAGAAATTTTACTGTACACCTGAGATTATGAAAAATTTCAATAAATATTTACTGATCTGTTGACCTGTTAAGATGATGTTGTTTAATGTCCATGAATGTTTTTTTCGTAAATACAATTACTACACATCATAACTAGCAACATATGTTTGATTTCCATTCATCAAATATATCGTGTCAACACTGTACCTTTTGTGAAAAAGGAGTGAAGTTTCACTTCCATCTTTCGTTTCGATTAGTTACGGAACATTATGTAGTCTAGTTCCCTGCTGCGATTGCTGCAGTCGGGCCCCGCAGTACATCGTTCAGGACGCTTTGATTCAAGCGCTCAGGTGATTTTTAGGTCACCTGAGCTTTAGCTCAAGTGACCTATTGCTATCCGTTTTCGTCCGTCGTCGTCCGTCGTCCGTCGTCCGTTAACATTTTACATTTCAAACTTAAAGTCAAGTTCTGCTGGGCCGATTGAACTGAAAGTTGGTAGGAATGATCGCCTCATGGTCCTGACAAAGTGTTGTTATTTTTCGGGTCGATCAGAAATCCAATATGGCCGCCACGGCCGCCATTTTGAAAACCTATTTCAAACTTAAAGTCAAGTTCTGCTGGACCGATTGAACTGAAAGTTGGTAGGAATGATCGCCTCATGGTCCTGACAAAGTGTTGTTATTTTTCGGGTCGATCAGAAATCCAATATGGCCGCCACGGCCGCCATTTTGAAAACCTATTTCAAACTTAAAGTCAAGTTCTGCTGGACCGATTGAACTGAAAGTTGGTAGGAATGATCGCCTCATGGTCCTGACAAAGTGTTGTTATTTTTCGGGTCAATCAGAAATACAATTTGGCTGCCATGGCCGCTATTTTGCTACTAAATTCTAATAGGCCGATCTCACTTAAAATTGGTCTAGGAATGATCAGCTCATGGTCCTGACAAAATTAAGTTAACATTATACTATTTTTTACTCAAATTGGTACATATTTCAACAAAAAAAATAAATACTGTAGACTCAGGTGACCGTTAAGGCCCATGGGCCTCTTGTTATGACAAGCATGAAAACGGCATGTTTTACGTTGTTTACTTCCGATGCTGTGACGAAAGTTACTTGGTAAAAAGTGTTCCATTGATTATTCATCACAATATTTAGGCGATAGATCTAGTGTATGTTTCAGTAATATTGACTCGGCACCGGGACGAGTGTGGTTGTAAATTCCACTCGTCCTTTTCAATTTTCACCCGGTCAGGACGAGTGGCCGGGTGGTTAGCCTGAGCCCTGAACTTATATCTCCCTCAATCCTTATATCTCCCACAATCCTTGTATCGCCCTCAATCCTTGTATCTGCCACAATCCTTATATCTCCCACAATCCAAAATATCTCCCACAATTCTTATATCTCCCTCAATCCTTGTATCTGCCACAATCCTTATATCTCCCACAATCCAAAATATCTCCACCGTGGGGGTAGAGATATGGGGCCCAATAGAGGAAAATATTGAAGATCCTTTTGTACCAATAAAGGAATTTTAACCAAGCATATTTGGGCAAAGGGGATTGAGTTTTGTGTTAACAGATGGTTTGGCCCTGCTGGCCCACTTGTAAAAGTGGAAGTTAAGGCCCCCTTGGGGCAGTAGGGCAGAGCTCAATAGGGGATTGCACGAGTGAATATATACGTCCGCGAAATAAATGAGTGCTTTCTGATTCATTAGAAAAACACAAGTGTGTGGTCTTGCTTTTATCACATACCTTCCATATTTGGTTAGAGATCGATACAAAGATTTTATAAACTTTGATATTTTTTGCAAATACCGGGAACTTTACAGTTCGCCATTACAAGGGGATTCCAATAAAAAGTAGTTCCGGCTTGTAGGTAAATACAACATGCCGTATTGCACATGTGCAATACAGAACGTTGTATTTCATGGTCTGAAAATTGCTTGTATTACTATAAAAAGATTCAACAGGTATGTGATAAAAATGCATAACAGTTGCTTGATTAATTACACTACATTTTGATTACACTTTTTTTTAGAAGAATGCATTTTTTTTCAAAAAGTGTTTTCCCCAGGTTTGGGACTTGCGAAAACCATGGTTACCACGCCAAAAAATGCCAAAAAACATGATTTTTAACCCAAAATTTGACCCACGCAAGTCGTAATTTTTTCTTAAATTCTGTCTTAAATTAAATATCACTTACTCGGTAACTGAAATACTCACGTTTTAGCAAAGGGTGTTCAACTGGATTTTTCTCAATATTTACACATGTGCTGAGTACAAAAATAGACTACATAAAAAGCTAGCTGTTGTGTAGACACAGATTTGTAAATGATCAAAAATGTAGTCTGAAGCCAAATTCATTTTTTTTTTTAAATACCTAGCCCACATAGTCCACTTCATCCTGAATATGCCAATTTTAGTGCTATTTTTTATTTTTTATTTTGTGCATGTAACATTACAGGGGTAATTCATTGTACAAAAATATCACCCATGGCCACCGTACGCTACTATACACGGCTACCTATAGTACTCTGCAGCTTTCAAATTGAAAATAAAATACTAAGTGATCTATTAATTAGGCCCCTGGGTCTCTTGTTTCAGTTACACCATAGAAACTTTATACTTCAATTGGATATGAAATCCCTGTAGTTGGTTCAACTCTTTCCGTACCATTATCATGTACAGACGACAACAATATGTCATCCTGGTCCCCGTTGTCGTGTACAGACGACAAAATAAAGGGCCGTCTCATCCCCGTTGTCGTATACACACGACAACAGACTTTGGTGTAACTTGTCCTATGTTTAGCTGGTTATCGCACTCGACATTTGCGTTATACAGTTAATTGTCTTTAAAATCAGCACCCATCAGTTGGAGAGAATTATTTTTATAGGTGCAGAGTACACAATTTTCATTTTGTTACTTATAGTTTTCGAATTTGCTGCAATATGTTTGCATTTGATGTCTCAAATATAAACAATATGGGGGCAACTTAATTCGTTATGAACACTTGTAATTTCATCACCAAATATTTATTGAGATTTATGGAAGTAAATATGAATATTTTAATGTAAGTCTTAATGAAATCTACTTGTATTTAGAAAAAAACTGAATGACTTCATATTCGTAACCATACTCCATCTCTATTTGAGAGCGGCAAGACGTCTTTCTCGGTCTGTCATTTGTGCTGCATAAACCAAACTTCGTGACAAAATCTTCAATTAGTTGAAGGTGGTCACTATATGGTAGAACTAGAACTAATCATAATCAGTTACCAGTTAGTCATAATGCTGCGAAAATGAAGAAGTGTGTGTCTATGAACAACAACATGAAACAATAACAATACAGTCGAAATTACGTTAAACAACCACATTTGATACATTTTAGCGACCATGTTTGACGGAAATATACCAAACGGTCTTTGAAATAATTGTGCATCTCCAAATTTGCGACCCACATTTGACAAAGGGCTACTTTACCATCTTTTCACCAAGTTCAGTGAACAAATTTGACAAAACCAATTTCCAAACTTACAATAAATTCATTGATGTGCAGAAACAAATAAAAAGTCATTCAATATTGTTGATTTAGCAGTGAAATACGGACGGATATTTATCGCAGTTGAGCAAAACCATTTTGATTGTGCGAGTCTCCTTCTAGGCAATGTAACCATTAGGTAGCAGTGTACAGTAGCAGTGTTCATTGTCGCATTTTCCAGACATTTAAAAGGTTTTTATTAAATTTTGGGAAAAAGAAAGTGATGTATAAGGTAGCAGTGTACAGTAGAGGTTTGTGGCCATGGGTGATATTTTTAGCCCACCATCATCTGATGGTGGGCTATTCAAATCACCCTGCGTCCGTGGTCCGTCGTCCGTCCGTTGTCCGTCGTCCGTCATCCGTCCGTAAACAATTCTTGTTATCGGTATTTCTCAAAAAGTACCAGAGGGATCTTTCTCAAATTTTATATGTAGGTTCCCCTTGGTCCTTAGCTGTGCAGGGCAACTTTTGAGACTGATCGGATAAACAACATGGCCGACAGGCAGCCATCTT
>NW_018405879.1:78725-109737 GCF_002113885.1 Mizuhopecten yessoensis
TTTTTGGTAATTTTCGATGTGGTAACCATGGTTTTCACACAAGTGACATACATAGAAAAAGAGGTTTATACACTTCTCAGTACTTTATATGTATTGTAAATGTAATGCAGTTTACAAATATATATACATGTATACATGTGTTGTGAAGGGTAAATCCGCTGTGTTTACATTTCATCGACATGTGCCTTGTTTATCAGAGTCTGGCCATTTCTACTGTATTCTGCTACCTTAACCCTACGATATCCTCCATCTGATTGGATGAAGTACACTGGCAGGTTTTCATTCTTGAAATCGGGTCTGTTTAGAGATGTTCACGACAGCACTCTTGTGCGAAATTAACATTAAATATCAGCGCAGCTGCACACTAAACCTGTTTATGTTAGCACACAAATTGGTTCTATTTCCTCATCAATATTAAAAGCCTTTAACAACACCAAAGTACTAACGACAACAATACCGTTCCGTTTTATGGCAACATGCTGTCAGCTTTATTTAGGTAAAAATTTTAACTGGATTCTCTTTCCAGTTTCCATCGTAAAATAAAGGAACAATACATGTGAACCCATCTATTGGACCAACACAGGAACTGCTATCATTTCAACAGTAAAATATTTCGTAACAACTTAAATTAACGAAAACACAGTTGTGTAAGTCCGTCGATCGTTTGTTCTGAGTGAAATGACAATTCTTCTCAAACACTCTTAGTTGTTTGTTTACCGTCATATGCCTAATTATCACTCAACTATTGTTAAGTTATTCACCTGATCTGTTGAACGATGTTGTTTTAAACTACCTGTACGTGCGCTTTGGGGTGGTGGTCTGTTTACAGTTGTCTGCATAAGGAGACAATTGGTTATATGATATATAATATAATAATAGTAGGTTGTGTAATTCTGTACAAAATATGGTCAAACTTTATCAAACGACCGTTTTTCTAATTTCCCTTGGGTGGTCGCTTAATACAGATTCCACTGTAATTGTTCACGGTAACCTGTTTAATTCTTGCAGCAATTATACTTAGTCTAAAAAGTACATTAATAATCCGCCATTTTGTTATCTGCGCGGGGGCGAGTCTAGTAAGGTCATCCGGTACGGAATCTGGACTGGATTTGCGCTACGGAAAGAGTTAAGAAAGGTGTCGAAAAGATTTTGTTCAACTTTCTTGAAAGTGTGGCCCCTTGGGGGCAGAGGTGGGAGGCCCAGTAGGGGAAATTGAGGTAAATCTTTAAAATTCTTCTCCTTCTGTACAAATGGAATGATTTTAACCGAATTTTGTTTATAACATCCTTGGGCAAGGGGAATTCGCTTTTTTATACACGCAGGGTGTGGCTCTCCTTGAGGGAAGAGGGGAGGGGCCCATTAGGGAGAACATAGGGGAAAATGTTTAAAATTCTTCTTCTGTATGAATTGAGGGATTTGAACTTAAATGTGGTGTATAGCACCCTCGGTAAATGGGACTCAATTTTGTATAAATGGAAGTTATTGCCCCCTGGTTAGCAGAGGGCGGGGCCTTAATAGGGGAAATTTAGGTATTTTTTTTTAAATTATTCTCTTTCAATATGAATAGAGGGATTTGAACCAAATTAAGTCTAGAACATCATTGGGCAAGGGGAATTCACTTTTGTATAAACAGAGAGTGTGCCTCCCCTTGGGGCAGAGGGGTGGGGCCCATTTGGAGACCTTATAGTAATTAAAGTTTAAAAACATTCTCCTTCTGTAGGAATGGAACCAAATGTGGGGTAAAGCATCCGTAGGCAAAAGGGACTCAATTTTGTTTAAATGAAGGATGTTGCCTCCAGGGGGTAGAGCAATTTGGCCATATTGCTTAAAGTGACTTCTTCTCTGGAATATAGTGATGGATATGGATATTATGGGCGGATTAGTATATTGGTTAACACGTGCACCTCGGCCTTCCACGCAGGCGGCCGGGGTTTGATTTAACTGTTTTTCTCCTGCAAACACAACTCCAACAACCCAGCTGGAGCATAAAATGGTCTTGGGTGGATGTTGTGGTATCTGTGATGTAGCATTCAAGTGAGGTGGCACTATAAATTATGCCGTTGGAAGCACGGTCCCACTAGAAACAGAACACATTACATCTCCAGCACATGCAGGCATACACACATAGGGAGATATTAGCCAGGTAGCATAGCCATAGGACTAGTAGTTAGCACCTGATAAGGCAGCTCCTGCGAATTCCTCAAAAGATGTATTGATTAATGTATATACAAAATGTACTAGTTGTATTAATTTTATATCTATGTACTGTAAAGTGCTTTAGAGTGGCTTGGGTAAGCTAGAAAGGGCGCTATATCAAATGTTGTATATTATTATATCATTCGTATTTGGTTTGGAGTATTCTTCAGTGTTGAGGATTTAAAAGTGTACCAGTTGAAGGGCTTACCCCTGGATCTTAGGGGCGGGTCGAAAAAGAATTTTTAACTTGGACATTATCGAGAACTCCACACTTTAACCATGTAAACAATCAATAAGCATCAAGAGACGAACATAATCATGATCTAAGAATTAACCCTTGCGTCTGGCCCTACCCCTAGGGACTTTATTCCTGAGCCATGATTTTTAAATGGTCAAGATCCCCACCATATAATCATATATACCATTGCTGGGCATCAAGAGACAAACACAATTATGATGATATTAAATTTGATAATGATATTAAATTTGACCCTTGGGTCTTGCCCCACCACTAGGAACTTAATATTTTGGCCATATCTTTGAAACAGTTGAGATCCCCACTCCATAACCATATATACTATGATATTAGTATTGACTCTTGTATCTGGCCCCACCCCTGAGAGGGGGTCCTAGGGACTTAATTTTTGGGCCATAACTTTGAAATGGTTGAGGTCCTGAACAAATAGCCATATATATCATTGCTCGGCATACATATTCAGGTGGGTGATACAGGCCCACTATGCCTCTTGTTTTTCTGATCTAAGTATAAAACTGGACAATAGAATGAACCCTTTGATATTTGCAGTATTCACGTTCTGTTCCAAAGCCGAAGTTTAGAGCTGACACAGAACACAATGTAACCTCACCACGATCTGATTGGAGCAAGACAAGTTTTCCTGATCCTTATTCAGGACAAAGGAGGGAGACCATGGGTAAGAACAGTCTTTATATAATATATTTTTAGGACTACTTTAAAGATTTTCAAAAAGCGCCAGTTGTGCTTATAGTATGGTGTGTTGTTCGTCGTCCATCAAGTTTTTATTTGAACAACTTCTTCTTAAGATCTTGAATACCTAGGGACATGATATTTGGCCAGTAGGTACCTGGGACAGAGTGCTATAAATTTTCCTCAAATAAATTACCTTGACCTATTTCCTAAGTCACAGGGATCAGATATGTAAAAACCTTTAAAAAACTTCTTCTGAATAACCAGGAGGCCCAGAGGTATGATACTTGGCTGGTATTACCTGACATGAAGTGCTATAAACTTTTTTTAAATAATGTCCTTGACCTACATTAAAGATCGCAAGGGTTACATATGTTACAATCCTTTAAACAACTTCTTTTGAATAACCAATAGGCCTAGAGCAATAATATTTGTCCAGAAGGTACCTGGGACAGAGTGCTATAAAGTGTCCTCAAATAAATGACCTTGACCTATTTCCAAGGTCACAGGGGTCAAATATGTAAGAACTTTTTCAAGAACTTTTCCTCAAATAAATTACCTTGTCCTACTTTCATGATCACAAGGGTAAAATATGCAAATTCAAACAACTTCTTTTTAATAACCAAGAGGCCTTTGAGTAATGATATTTGGGCAGTAGGTACCAGGGCCCATTTGTATAAAACATCTTAACACTTGAGAATTCCTCAAGTCTAAGATTTCCCATAGACACTTTGAGATGTTTTATACAAGTGGGCCCTGGGACAGAGTGCTGTACATTTCCTCAAATAAATTACCTTGACCTATTTTCAAAGTCATAGGGATCAAATATATATAAATATCTTTGATTTTTTTCCTGAATTACCAGGAGCCCCAGAGTTCTAATACTTAGCCAGTAGGTACCTGCAAGAAGTGCTCTAAAATTCCCATGAATATATGACCATTTACATACCCACTGTCAAGGGGTTGGTTAGTATTACCTGACATGAAGTGCTATGAACTTTCATCAAATAATGTCCTTGACGTACATTTAAGATCGCAAGGGTTACATAGGTTACAAACCTCTGAATAAAGGGTTACATATGTTACAAACCTCTGAGTCCCAGGGCTTTGAAATATTTATCTAGCATGAAGCACTACAATGTGTCCTCAGATAAATGACCTTGACCTATTTCAAGGTCACAGGGATCAGATATGTAAAAACTTTTATTTTTCTCTCTCTGAACAACCAGGAGGCCCAGGGCTATGATACTTGGCCAGTAGGTACCTGGCATGAAATGCTATACAGTTTCCTCAAATGAATGACCTTGATCTACTTTCAGTATCACATTAGGGTCAAATATGCTAAAAACCTTTAAACTTCTTCTGAATAACATATTTGGTCAGTATGTACCTGGATCAGATAGCAGAAAAGTTCTCTCTAATTAATGACCTTGACTTTTTTTCAAGAGTCAAATATTTAGGAGGATACAACTTCATTCTCTGATGGATTGAGCTTTATGGTTATACAGTATCAATTATGAGAATACCACTGATGGGCTTATGTTTCAGCATTCCAATGTCAAAGCCAAGATCACCATTGCTATTTATAGAAAATCATCAACCAATTCAGTGTCATCAGTCTACCAACTTTATATCCTGATGGATTTTGATCAAAATTTATACAAAGGTCAGGTATGATAATACCTCAGACATCTTTGTGTTTCAGGGTTGAAAGGTCAAGGCCAAGGTCACTTATGAGTTGCTGTACATAGAAAGTCATCACTCTATTTAATGTCATCACTCTAGCTACTTCATTTCTTTACAGATTTTGATCAAATTGTTTACAGATTTCTCGTATTAGAATACCTCTGACGAGTTCATGTTTCAAAAGTCACTGTATTTATCAACTTGAAGTATGATAACATCTTGAAATGTACATATTTCAGGGTGTCAGGATCAAAGTCAACGTTATAGAACATTATCAAACACTAAATTAATTTCATATGGCGGCAAGGGTATTCATGTCTTACAGACATTTTCTAGTTTATCTTTGTCTTATTATTTATTAATGTCATTATTAGAATATTTGAAACTCAACAAATATAAATGAGTAAAAAACACCATTTTCACAAAAGTGACACATTCTATTGTCTGAAGTATTGACAAATTAATTACCATTCATGGTCAAAGCAGTGACACACAAAATATTTAATTCCATGGAATTTATTGTTATACGTTAAAACTTTTAAATAACTTCTTCTGCACAACCAAGAGGCCTAAAGTCATGAAAAAAATCGGAATAGATAAATAAGGGGTGATGGTGTTTGGTCAGTAGCATGTTCGGGTTGCTGTCAGATCTGTTGAGATGAATAGCCACTTTGCCTAATTTTAAAGTCCAAGGTAACAAATATATTAAACAATTTATTAGCTTTTGAATAATCAAGAGCCCAATATATATATTGACAAGTGCATGATTGGATGAATTGACTTATTCATACTAGTTTTCAAGGTCACAAATCAAATTTGTTTAAACCTTTAAAAGTCAATTTCTGTTATTAACCAACGACCTAGGACTCTGACTCATTTCCAAGGTCATGGGGTTAATTGTGTAAGAATCCAATGAGCAATTTCTTTTGATGTCCTTATTAAATGGACAAACACTGTCCTAAGGTTATGATATATGTCCTGCCGATTTAAAGAGCTATAAACTTTAGGCTGTGAATGAATGACCTGGACCAACTTGAAGGGTCATATTAGTAAAGGTATTAAAAAGTTCCAAATAATACAAGTTGTAGAGTAATAAAGTATCCCAACAAATATCTCTGTAGAGTAATAAAATCTCACAACAAATATCTCTGTAGAGTAATAAATCTCACAACAAATATCTCTGTAGAGTAATAAAATCTCACAACAAACATTGTGTAGAGTAATAAAATCTCACAACAAATATCAATAATTTGAAGAGTTATAATAATTTGTCAATTTAAAATGAGCATGATCAAAGTTGAAGAATCTATATAACGTTGAGCAATACAGGCTTTTAAGGTCTCTTGTTAAAATATGATATACATGACCATTGTTGCTTTCTCATAAGATATCAACCTCAAAGTAGGCTGTAAGCAAGGCTAATCTAACAATGAGCCCATTTCTTCAACCTGTCCACTTATTGTGACATGCACATGTATGTGTAGCTTAGATCATGACAGGCATGACATGTTGTGTTAGAAGATTGTATAATTAGTCCTAGACCATGACAGGCATGACACGGAATGTTGTGTTAGAAGAATTTATTATAAGACCTAGATCATGACAGGCCTGACATGTTGTGTTAGAAGATTGTATTATAAGACCTAGATCATGACAGAGAAGATTGTATAATTAGACCTAGCCCATGACAGGCATGACATGGAATGTTGTTTTAGAAGATCGTATTATAAGACCTAGATCATATTGTGACATGCACATGTATGTGTAGCTTAGATCATGACAGGCATGACATGTTGTGTTAGAAGATTGTATAATTAGACCTAGACCATGACAGGCATGACATGGAATGTTGTGTTAGAAGATTGTATAATAAGACCTAGTTCATGACAGGCATGACATGGAATGTTGTGTAAGAAGATTGTAAAATAAGACCTAGATCATGACAGGCATGACATGATATGTTGTGTTAAAAGATTGTCATGACAGACATGACATATAATGTTGAGTTAGAATATTGTATAATAAGACCTTGATTATGACAGACATGACATATAATATCGTGTTAGAAGATTGTATAATAAGACCTAGTTCATGACAGGCATGACATGGAATGTTGTGTTAGAAGATTGTATTATAAGACCTAGATCATGACAGGCATGAGATGGAATGTTGTGTAAGAAGATTGTATTATAAGACCTAGATCATGACAGAGAAGATTGTATAATTAGACCTAGACCATGACAGGCATGACATGGAATTTTGTGTTAGAAGATTGTATGATAATACCTAGATCATGACAGGCATGACATGTTGTGTTAGAAGACTGTATAATAAGACCTAGATCATGACAGGCCTGACATGTTGTGTTAGAAGATTGTATAATTAGACCTGGACCATGACAGGCATGACATGGAATGTTGTGTTAAAAGATTGTATTATAAGACCTAGATCATGACAGGCATGACAAGTTGTGTTAGAAGATTGTATAATTAGACCTGGACCATGACAGGCATGACATGGAATGTTGTGATAGAAGATTGTATAATAAGACCTAGGTCATGCCAGGTATGACATGGAATGTTGTGTTAGAAGATTGAATTATAAGACCTAGATCATGACAGGCATGAGATGGAATGTTGTGTAAGAAGATTGTATTATAAGACCTAGATCATGACAGACATGACATATAATGTTGAGTTAGAAGATTGTATAATAAGACCTTGATTATGACAGACATGACATATAATATTGTGTTAGAAGATTGTATAATAAGACCTAGATCATGACAGGCATGGCATGGAATGTTGGGTTGGAAGATTGTATAATAAGACCTAGGTCATGACAGGTATGACATGGAATGTTGTGTTAGAAGATTGTATAATAAGACCTAGTTCATGACAGGCATGACATGGAATGTTGTGTTAGAAGATTGTATAATAAGTCCTAGATCATGACAGACATGACATGGAATGTTGTGTAAGAAGATTGTATAATAAGACCTAGATCATGACAGGCATGACATGGAATGTTGTGTAAGAAGATTGTAAAATAAGACCTAGATCATGACAGGCATGACATGTTGAGTTAGAAGATTGTAATAAGACCTAGGTCATGACAGGCATGACATGGAATGTTGTGTTAGAAGATTGTATAATAAGACCTAGATCATGACAGACATGACATGGAATGTTGTGTAAGAAGATTGTATAATAAGACCTAGACCATGACAGGCATGACATGTTGTGGTAGATGATTGTATTATAAAACCTAGATCATGACAGACATGACATATAATGTTGAGTTAGAAGATTGTATAATTAGACCTAGATCATGACAGGCATGACATGGAATGAGGTGTTAGAAGATTGTATTATAAGACCTAGATCATGACAGGCATGACATATTGTGTATGATGATTGTATAATAAGACCTAGGTCATGACAGGCATGACATGTTGTGTTAGATGATTGTATTATAAAACCTAGATCATGATAGACATGACATATAATGTTGAGTTAGAAGATTGAATAATTAGACCTAGATCATGACAGGCATGACATGGAATGTGGTGTTAGAAGATTGTATTATAAGACCTAGATCATGACAGGCATGACATGTTGTGTTAGATGATTGTATTATAAAACCTAGATCATGATAGACATGACATATAATGTTGAGTTAGAAGATTGAATAATTAGACCTAGATCATGACAGGCATGACATGGAATGTTGTGTAAGAAGATTGTATTATAAGACCTAGATCATGACAGGCATGACATGTTGTGTTAGTTAGAAGATTGTATAATAAGACCTAGATCATGACAGGCATGACATGGAATGTGGGGTTAGAAGATTGTATTATAAGACCTAGATCATGACAGACATGACATATAATGTTGAGTTAGAAGATTGAATAATTAGACCTAGATCATGACAGGCATGACATGGAATGTTGTGTAAGAAGATTGTATAATAAGCCCTAGGCCATGACAGGCATGACATGTTGTGGTAGATGATTGTATTATAAAACCTAGATCATGACAGACGTGACATATAATGTTGAGTTAGAAGATTGTATAATAAGACCTATGACAGACATGACATAGAATGTTGTGTAAGAAGATTGTATAATAAGACCTAGATCATGACAGTGTTAGAAGATTGTATGATAATACCTAGATCATGACAGGCATGACATGGAATGTTGTGTAAGAAGATTGTAAAATAAGACCTAGATCATGACAGGCATGACATGTTGAGTTAGATGATTGTATAATAAGACCTAGGTCATGACAGGCATGACATGTTGTGTTAGATGATTGTATTATAAAACCTAGATCATGATAGACATGACATATAATGTTGAGTTAGAAGATTGTATAATTAGACCTAGATCATGACAGGCATGACATGGAATGTTGTGTAAGAAGATTGTATAATAAGACCTAGCTCATGACAGGCATGACATGGAATGTTGTGTTAGAAGATTGTATAATAAGTCCTAGATCATGACAGACATGACATGGAATGTTGTGTAAGAAGATTGTATTATAAGACCTAGATCATGACAGGCATGACATATTGTGTAAGATGATTGTATAATAAGACCTAGGTCATGACAGGCATGACATGGAATGTTGTGTTAGACGATTGTATAATAAGACCTAGGTCATGACAGGCAAGACATGGAATGTTGTGTTAGAAGATTGTATTATAAGACCTAGATCATGACAGGCATGACATATTGTGTATGATGATTGTATAATAAGACCTAGGTCATGACAGGCAAGACATGGAATGTTGTGTTAGAAGATTGTATTATAAGACCTAGATCATGACAGGCATGACATGTTGTGTTAGATGATTGTATAATAAGACCTAGATCATGACAGGCATGGAATGTTGTGTTAGATGATTGTATTATAAAACCTAGATCATGCAGACATGACATATAATGTTGAGTAAGAAGATTGTATAATAAGACCTAGATCATGACAGGCATGACACGGAATGTGGGGTTAGAAGATTGTATTATAAGACCTAGATCGTGACAGGCATGACATGTTGTGTTAGATGATTGTATAATAAGACCTAGGTCATGCCAGGCATGACATGGAATGTTGTGTTAGAAGATTGCATGATAAGACCTAGATCATGACAGGCATGACATGGCATGTTGTGTTAGAAGATTATATAATAAGACCTAGATCATGACAGACATGACATGTTGTGTTAGAAGATTGTATAATAAGACCTAGATCATGACCGGCATGACACGGAATGTTGAGTTAGAAGATTGTATAACAAGACCTAGATCATGACAGGCATGACATGTAATGTTGTGTTAGAAGATTATATAATAAGACCTAGATCATGACAGACATGACATGTTGTGTTAGAAGATTGTATAATAAGACCTAGGTCATGACAGGCATGACATGTTGTGTTAGATGATTGTATTATAAAACCTAGATCATGCAGACATGACATATAATGTTGAGTTAGAAGATTGTATAATAAGACCTAGATAATGACCGGCATGACATGGAATGTTGAGTTAGAAGATTGTATAATAAGACCTAGATAATGACCGGCATGACATGGAATGTTGAGTTAGAAGATTGTATAACAAGACCTAGATCATGACAGGCATGACATGTAATGTTGTGTTAGAAGATTATATAATAAGACCTAGATCATGACAGGCATGAAATGGAATGTGGGGTTAGAAGATTGTATTATAAGACCTAGATCATGACAGGAATGACATGTAATGTGGTGTTAGAAGATTGTATTATAAGACCTAGATCATGACAGGCATGGCATGGAATGTGGTGTTAGAAGATTGTATTATAAGACCTAGATCATGACAGGCATGACATGGAATGTTGAGTTAGAAGATTGTATAATAAGACCTAGATCATGACCGGCATGACATGGAATGTTGAGTTAGAAGATTGTATAACAAGACCTAGATCATGACAGGCATGACATGGAATGTTGTGTTAGAAGATTATATAATAAGACCTAGATCATGACAGACATGACATGTTGTGTTAGAAGATTGTATAATAAGACTCATATCTGCTGAATGATATATGCATGACGAGAACAACCATGGCTTGTGTTAGATGACAATGAGTTTTCAGTGTCAGAATGCTTTGTTTTCTGTTCCACAGACGAGCCATACATTTTCAGCGGTGCGGGACTGAGCTCACCACGCTCCACCAAACCTCCTCCCCGAGCCAGGCCAAGGACCCCCAGATTTAATGATACCCCTCCAAAAGAAGAGTAAGTAAAAAAAAGCATTAAAATTGATGTTATCATTCAAGTTAACTTTATTAAGATTTCCTGTCGGAGGAGAGTATATTACCCACAGTATTGTTTTATTAGCTCACCTGTCAGGGTATGCCATGGTGCAGCATCTGTCGTCCATCCATCTGTCCGTTAACTTAAGTGGATTCTAACTAAATTTGGTCTGGAGCATCCTTTGGCCAAGGGGACTCAATTTTGTATAAACGGTGAGTGTGGCCCCCCCTTTGGCAGAGGAGCAGGGCCTAATAGGGGAAATAGAGGTAAAACCTTAAAAATCCTTCTATCCTTATTTAGTCTTGAGCATCCATGCATATTGGTTTAAAATCCCTCTTCTAACGTAAAGATAAAGGGTTTTAATCCCAATTTGGTGAGGAACATCTTTAGACCAAAAGCACTCAATTTTGTATAAATGTTGGGTGTGGTTCCCCTAGGGGCAGAGGAAATGGGCCAAATAGAGGAAATAGAGGTAAAACTTTTAAAATACTTCTTCTAGCATAGGGATAAAAGGAATTTATCCTAATTTAGTCTGGAGGATCATAATGGACCAAGGCACTCAATTTTGTATAAACGGTGGGTGTGGCACCCAGGGCAGAGGGGCCCAATAGTGGAAATAAAGGTAAAACCTTTGAAATTATTTTTCTACCATAGGAATTACTGGGTTTTATCCCAGTTTTGTCTCCATCAAGTTGTCTAGTAGTGCCTGTTACTATTAGGGTGTATTCATTAAAACAAGATGGCCACCAGGCCGCCATCTTGGATTTTGACATTTTGAGTGTTTCATATGTACATACAGTACTAACCATGGAGTGCAATATCTTTACTTCATATCAAGTACTTTAAACATATCAAGGTGAGTGATACAGGCCCTCTGGGCCTTTTGTTATACAAAAGCATTCCTAGTTTTGACTTTTTCTTCAAAACCACTGCACCTAGCTATTTCAATCAAAATTTACAAGAAGGTTCTTAAGTCCGAGCACCACCAGAAGTGTGAACTATATGGATCTAAACCCCCCTATTTAAAAAAAAATCTCCAGATTCAGATATTCTTGAATTATTAGGGCCCCGTATCGGAGATACAGGTGCCCTATAGTAATCACTCTGTCTGTCTGTCTGTCTGTCCACAAATTATGTTCCTGGCTGATAACTTTGGTATTTATTGACCGATGTACATGAAACTTGGTCAAGATGTTCAGTTTACAAAAATACACATTGAGGTAAAAAGTCAAGGTCAAAGGTCAAGGTCAAATTTTACATATTTTTACTGATGAATATTTCGCTATGATATTATGAAGCAAAGTTATTCGGAATTAAACAAAGAGACACACTGATGTAAAAAGTCGAGGTCAAAGGTCAAAGTCATTAGATTCAAAGGTCAAGGTCAAATTTTGCATCTTTCACTGATGAACATTTTGTTATGACATGATGAAGCAAAGTTGATCAGAATTAAACAAGGAGTCAACTGACCAAAGGTCAAGGTCATTGGGTCAAAAGTCAAGATTCAATTTTGTACCTTTTCACTGATGAACATTTTGTTATGACATTATGAAGCAATGTTATTCAGAATTAAACAAGGAGTCAACTGACCAAAGGTCAAGGTCATCAGGTCAGGGGTCAAGGTAAAATTTTGTAGCTTTTCACTGGTGAACATTTCGCTATGATATTATGAAACAAAGTTGTTCAAAATTAAACAAAGAGACACACTGAGGTAAAAAGTCGAGGTCAAAGGTCAAAGTCATTAGATTCAAAGGTCAAGGTCAAATTTTGCATCTTTCACTGATGAACATTTTGTTATGACATGATGAAGCAAAGTTGATCAGAATTAAACAAGGAGTCAACTGACCAAAGGTCAAGGTCATTGGGTCAAAAGTCAAGGTTAAATTTTGTACATTTTCCCTGATGAACATATTGTTATGACATTATGAAGCAATGTTATTCAGAACTTAACACAGAGTCAACTGACCTTAGGTCCAAGTTACGGGGCCCAAAGGGTCAAGGTCAAGTTTTGTATTTTTCACCGATGAACATTTTGTTATGATATCAAGAAGCAAAGTTGGTCGGAATTAAAGAATAAGTCAACTGACCAAAGATCAGGGTCACTGGGTTAATGGTCAAGGTCATTTGGGTCCAAAGGTCAAAGACAAGGTGGATCTCTGACTTTGACCCTGGCTCTTGATGGAGGAGGTATATAAGTTGAAATAAAACAAATCAAAGCTAACAAATGAGTATTGCACCAGTATTTACATTTCTGTTAGACCAGCAAATATGGAGGTGGAAGGAAACAAGACTCACATATATCATAGTACATGTGAAATGTATATTTTGCTTCCTTGCGATTCTTTTTGAAGTCCAAATGTCAAGCGTCAAGCTCAGCTATATGGGCAGATTGCTTCTTGATGATTTTGGGGGATATATTGCCACAAGACGGGGCCCTTACTGACCTGTCAGTGTTCTTGTTAATTATGGGCTTTATCAAAACTGTGAATTTCATAAACTCCTGGTCAACCAATCCACCCCTGGGGAGGGGGTAAAGTATACTATAGATTATCTAGAAAAATAATACTTTTGGGTACATTTTGCTTATTTTCTTCATTCGTAAGTATCAATTGACTGGTGTTATGATTGTCATATTTGGACTACAAAGTATTTGCTTTTGCCACTTCACAAATAGCAATTGTGTTACATCTCAGGTGACCATTAAGGTCCATGGGCCTCTCCTATATTAATGACAAGGTCTAAGTTTGTATAACTGAAGAGTGTGGCCCCTTGGGAGCAGAAGGAAGGAGAGATGAAAACACATTTACACTTACATGGAGTGTATACGAAGTGAACACTTGGCTAGCGAAGATGATTCATCAATAGAATTAGTCCAGATTTCTGTCCTCACCCCAGGAGAGGGGTCTAATAGGGCATTTAGGTCATAAATTGGAATTGCTTGAGATCTCCATCCAATAAACATTATTGATATATATGTTCAACATCATTTAAATATAAATACATCCATGCTACCATAATTTGCCTTCGGGTCCATCCTCACCCTATATAACCTTATATTATACCAGGATTGGTCCTGGGGTTCCTGGAAGAATTTTGGTCCAAGGGGATCAATTTTGTATAAACAGAGACCTCCCTCCCCTTATGCTAGAGGGATACTAAAGATAATACACCCATGCTCCATACCAACATCAGTTGGGTAAATTATTTGCTGTGTTGGCAGTCAATCGAGAACAATTACAAACAGATCAGCTCAATTTGTATAAAAACAACAACATGCAACACTTGTTTAACCTATTCAAAGAGCCAGCTGTATGGTAATCTTCTCAAGGTAATTTCTTTAAAAATACAAGGTGTATCATTAGAAAGACAAAGCCTTCTTATTTATCTAATATTATTTCATTTCAGATGTTCAAAGTTGTATTGTATTCTGAAAACAGAATGAAAATGTAACAATTTGATTTTTTTAATTTGGCCATTTTATAAAGATTTGTTTAAAAAAACACAATAATATATTGTACATTGAAAAGGGGCCATAATTCGGCTCTGCATTTTGGCCCCCAAAAAAGCCTTGAATCAGGAAATGCAATACAGTTCTTTCTATAAAAGGCATATTGAAAATTTCTTAATTGTAACCATTTTATATCATTGCAGTGTAAAATTCCCAGCTCCTAAAGGACCTACAACTTCAAATCGAGTGCACAGGGAACGCAAGCCTTCAATGAATGTTAGATTTTCAACGTGATGGAGATCAGCATCACATAGCCAGGAGAGATGAACACTGCTGACATTTTCTTGTTTGTGTGAAATTTTATCCAGAGTTTGTTCCTTATGAATAATTTCCTAGACATGATTTTGCATACAGTTATGATATGGGACACAGCTCGAATTCTTTTTATTTCTTAATTATCTCCTTGGAAACATTTTTTGTAAAATGTTCTCAGATTTTGTTTCATTAAATGAATTTATTTACAAGTAAAGCACCAAGATGAAGAAGAGGTAATGAGATTATTTATTGGCCGATTAATTTTAATAAATATACGAAAGTCAACTTCACTATTGTAATAGGAGCTCCTTAACTTGCAATTTATACAGTTAAGTGCAGCAGACTGTTTTCTCCATGATACAAAATACATTTTCAGGAGACAAATGCCTTGTTCTACTTTGGAGGTTAAACAATATTTCTGTTATATCTTAAAGTTGAGTTATTGCAGTGGAAAAAAGGAGATTAAAATTGATGTGTCATTATTTCTTTTTCTCCTCCGATCAATGAAGTTGATGGGGGATATAGAAATTGTCCATCCATCCGTGCACCTCAAGGAAAATGTTAAGTCTTGGTAACCGTGTTCGATGACATTTTATGGAACACATGTTGTGGATGCTAAATGACCTAAATCCTATGCTAACATCACTTAATTGATGTCACATGATGAAGACTGTTATCTGTACATGTGTAACATATGATTTAAGTGCTGCCTGATATAATGGTCACTCTATGAAACACGTGTGGTTGATGCTGAATTTGAATTCAGTGACTTGTTTAAGAAGAAATGTTCTATGTATAAGCTGAAGAAGAAATTGTTTTGTCCGGGTACCTAGAATTGCTTGATTACACAGTTAAATATGTTTGTAAACTCAATATGTTTGTCATCACTTTGCGGCATTTAAAATACAAGTGTTCATGTTTGCACTTACCTTAATACACTGAGATGATTCCTAAAGGGATATAGCAATATTATAGCACTCTGTACCCATTCAAAGTTGTGTTGTATGCTACATCCTAACTTGGGTGTATAATCCTGACTTGTTGACATCATCTGGTTATTGCTGTTGTGAAAAAAATTGAACCAGCTATAAATCCTGATTATTGATACATGAATTAGGTGGTCACTTTTAATTATCATCTGATGGTGGGCTATTCAAATCGCCCTTCGTCCATGGTCCGTGGTCTGTTCTTAAACAATTCTTGTTATCGCTATTTCTCAGGAAGTACCAAAGGGATTTTTCTCAAATTTCATATGTATGTACCCCTTGATCCCTAGTTGTGCATGTTTACTTTTAGAACTAATCATAAAAACTAAATGGCCGTTTGTTATCGTTATTTCTCCGGAAGTACTGGAGGGATCTTTCTCAAATTTTGTATGTAGATTCCCCTTGGTCCCTTGTTGTGCATGTATATTTTTAAATGTGATCATAAAAGCTAAATGGCTGTCTTTGATTTTTGACATTGAAGGTTTGTAATTGCTATTCTAAGGAAGTACTTATTTACATAGATTCCCCTTGATCCTTAGTTATGCATGTTTTATTTTGAGTGATCACAGCAAAACTAAATGGCCGAAGGAAGAATTTAACAGATCTTTCCTGTATATTAATGATCTGTTCTATTTCTTTCACATTAAGTACTGTACTAGTAAATATGTGAAATGACAAACTCACTTTGAAGGTTGTCTTTTATACACAGCAGTATTAAGTTTAAATCAAAATTTACCTCAAGGTGCATTTACTGTTGTAATAGGACATGCGTGGGGAGAGCCTGTCCTGCGTTGGTAGATGAAAGTGATCGTATAGTAATTTCGGTTTTCCCCAAAACTACCAACGAACTGACCTGCGGCAATCCCCAAGAATGTCCCCGCTGCATCTGTCTGAACAGTCAGACACAGGTCCGAGTTATAAACCAATCAACACCTTGTTTCAAAGTTAACTCACATTTATTTATTATCTCACGGCTAAGCTAGCCGTTAATCAAAACATGGCAAACAATACGTACATTAACAACAGTATCCAGTATAAAAAGACTGAACAAAACCTAGTGACTGAAGTGTAGTGAACCTATTATGTATTAGCCCCCACATGGTAAAATATGGCCTAAAGGTAATTTAAACTATTCTGTGGGGAAAACCACCCCCTCCCTGGAACACTGACATACATTAAGCTATAACAAGTTTTAAGCTTTCCATAACGTGAGTGTACTTCAGTACATCGGTAGCACTGTTTTCAGCGCCTCGGTGGAGGGGTTTCCCCCTCCTGGTATAGACGGCCTTCTGGCCACCGCGTCCCTGATTTTTCCCGTACCTCCCCTTTTATACCCCAGCCTCCTGGCCCTATGTAACATGTATCGGACACTCATTCTGATTGGCTTAATCTATGACGTATGCGCAGTGAGCTCGGAACCTCTTCCAGCTACTCCCTAAAATCCTGTCGTCTCAAAAATAAACACCTATGTAAAACAAATAGACTGAGCCAGTGATAGCCGCTACATACAGCGATAGAATAGCAGTACCTTTAGTTACACTAGGATGGCAATAAAGGGATACACATGGAAAACAGTAAAATAAACACTGAGGCTAGCAACCTGTTTTCACACAGAGTTGACATGACTCGATCAAACAGATAAGAGAAAAGAAGAGATTGATCAAACTGACAAAGAACTAATGGAGATAGTAAATGGTTGGCAGATCCCTCCATGATCTCTTGTTTGTGTAGATTAGCATATATTTAGATGCAGCTACTGTGTTAAAGTATTTCCTAACTCACCTGGCCAAAGGATCTTAAGTGAGCTTAGCCTCTACCCATCATCTGTTCTCTGTTGTTTTTAGCTCACCTGCGCAAAGGAGCTTATGCCATGATGAAGGGCTGGGATGAAGGGCTACCGAGTTTGTTCAAACAAATGACCTTCACCCATTTTCAAGGTCACAGGGGTCAAACATGTTTAAAACCTTTAAAACTACTTCTTAATAACAAAGAGGCTGAGGGTTATAATATTTGGCCTGTAGCATGCTGGGATGAAGCGCTACCACGTTTGTTAAAATGAATGACCTTGACAATTATTCAAGGTCACAATGGTCAAATATGTTTAAAACCTTTAAACAACATCATTTCAACAAGAGGCCCAATGGGCCTGCATCGCTCACCTGGTATTAATATCACACATGTAATCTTAAAAGTGGACTAAAATACAGTTACAGGCAAAATATCAGTGTTTCATTCATAAGAACCTATTAAAAGATTTAAACATAAGACACCTGTGACCTTGAATGTCGAACAAGGACATTATAATATTAGGTTGAACAGAGTTTATAGTCTTCCAACACAGCATGCTTCTGGAAAAAATATCATTACCCTGGACCTTTTGGTTATACAGAACAAATCATTTTAAGATTTAAACACTGTGACCTTGAATATGGGCGAAGGTCATTCACTTGGTAGTCCTTCATCCCAGCATGTTAATGGCCAAATATCATCACCCTTGGCCTTTTGCTTATTAAGAAGAAGTCATTCAATGGTTTTAAACATATTTGACCCCTGTGACCTTAAAATATATATGTCAAGGTCATTCATTTGAACTTGGTAGTCCTTCATCTCAGCATGTTACCGACATTATCCTAGGCCTCTTGGTTATTCAGAAGAAGTTGTTTAAAGGTTAAGAATATATTTGACCCTGTGACCTTGAAAAAAGATGAAGGTCATTCATTTGAACAAACTTTATAGCCCTTCATCCCAGCATGCTACTAGCCAAATATCATCACCCTAGGCCTATCGGTTATTCAGAAGAAGTTGTTTAAATGTTTAAAACATATTTGCCCTCTGTGACCTTGAAAGTAGGTCAAGGTCATTTATTTGAACAAAATAGGTAGCCCTTCATCCCAGCATATTACTGCCCAAATATCATCACCGTAGGCCTCTCGGTTATTCAGAAAAAGTTGTTTAAAGGTTTTATACATATTTGACCCCTATTTATTTGAACAAACTTGGTAGCCCTTCATCCCAGCATTTTACTGGCCAACTATCATCAACCTAGGCCTCTTGGTTATTCAGTAGAAATTGTTTAAATGTTTTTAACATATTTGACCCCTGTGACCTTGAATATAAGTCAAGGTCATTTATTTGAAAAATCCTGGCGGCCCTTCATCCCAGCATATTACTGGCCAAATATCATCACCCTAGGCCTCTTGGTTATTCAGAAGAAGTTGTTTAAAAGATTTTAACATATTTGACCCCTGTGACCTTGAATATAAGGCAAGGTCATTTATTTGAACAAACTTGGAAGCCCTTAATTCAAGCATGTTACTGGCCAAATATCATCATCCTAGGCCTCTTGGTTATTCAGAAGAAGTTGTTTAAAGATTTTAACATATTTGACCCCTGTGACCTTGAAAATTGATGAAGGTCATTTATTTGAACAAACTTGGTAGCCCTTCATCCAAGCATGCTTCTGGCCAAATATCATCACCCTAGGCCTTTTGGTTACTGAGAAGAAGTTGTTTAAAGTAAAAAGTTGACGCCGGACGGACGCCGGACGGACGCCGGACGGACGCACCATGCCATAAGCTCACTTGGCCCTTCGGGCCAGGTGAGCTAATAACCAGAAGTCCTAGGATGATGCTGTTTGGCCAGTAGCATGCTAGGATGAAGAACTACCAAGTTTATTCAAACGAATGACCTCAACATATATTAAAGGTCACAGGGGTCAAATATGTTTAAAACCTTTAAATGACCTCTTAATAAGCAAAAGGCTAAGGATGATGATATTTGCCTGTAGCTGTATTTTAGTCCACTTTAAAGATTATTTGTGAGATTAATTTCCAGGTGAGCGATTCAGGCCCATTGGGCCTCTTGTCTTATAATGCTACTGGTTCGGCACAAGGATTGCAGCCACAATATTTTGACATAATCTTATCTGTACAACACCTGCAGTTCTCAGCCGATTTTCACAAAACATTAATGATGCAGTAATCACCCTTGAAGTTATGCACCTGCAATTAATATTTTGATCCTGCTCATTTTTAGCTTACCTGCCTGAAGTGCAAGTGAACTTATGCTGTGGTGCAGCGTCCGTCCGTCGTCAACACTTTCAAGGTCACAGCGGTCAAATGTGTTAAAATCTTCAAACGACTTCTTCTCAATAACCAAAAGGCCGTGGGTGATGATATTTGGCCTGAAGCATGCTGGGATGAAGGGTTACCAAGTTGGTTCAAATGAATGACCTCCACCCATTTGCAAGGTCACAGAGGTCAAATATGTTGAAATCTTTAAACAACTTCAGAATAATCTAAAGGTCCAGGGTAATGATATTTGGCCAGAGACATGCTGGTATGAAAGGCTATAAAGTCTGTTCAATTTCATGTCCTTGTTTGACTTTCAAGGTCAAATGTGTCACATGTTTAAATCTTTTAATAGATTATTTTGAATTAATACCAGGTGAGTGATTCAGGCCCATTGGTTTTTAACCTCACCTTTTCCAAAGGACCTGTGACCTTGTGTTGCATCCTCTGTCCCTTTGTCATCTGTCTGTCATCCCTCAGACATCTGTCTGGCAACTTTTCCCATTAAAATATTACTATCTTTGATTGATTTTGAGTGTCTGTTAGGCAAAGAGGACTCGAACATTAGTCTAAAATATATTCAAATTGCCAAATATCTTCAATAACTGAGATATTTTTATATAATGCCAAGATCACAAGGTCAAGGACTCATCAGACTAAAAGATACTACCCAGTAAAATTAATTTCAATTGCTGGTTATCTCAAATATGGTCAACTTCTTGCACGAGTGTTTTTATAAAATAAAATTGAAGTTCCAAAGTGGAAACTCAAGGTAAAAGGTCAAGGTTACACACAAATCAGATTATAATGTGCTGAAAATCCTGATTATTGCCAAAACGACATTAGAATTGTTATGCAGGAATCTTTTTTACCTAAAATTGAAATAGTCCATGTTCTTCACCTTTGACACTTATGTGAACCCTTGCATCAATATCTCCAAATTAGGGTAGACATTTTGTATAGGTATTATACATACTGAAAATAGGTGAAGGTCATTTATTTGAACAAGTTTGGTAGTCCTGCCAAGCCTGCTACTTGCCTTCTGCTTATTAATTAGAAGTTGTTTTTTAACATCATTTGACCCCAGTGAACTTAAAAGTAGATTTTTGAAGATTTTAACATACTTGACCCCAGTGTTCTTGAAATGGGGTCAAGGTCATTCATTTGAACAAACCAGGCATCCCTTCATCTCGGTATGCCACTGACTAAATATCATCACTCTAGGCATACTTGTTAGGTGAGCTAGTAACTTAAGCAAGTTATCTTGTGGAAATTAAAGTGTGGAAATTGACCAATCAGGACACAGTATGCTAATTGTTTATGCACAGATTTTATGCAACTTAGCCTCAGTCTACATGTACATAATTACAAATTTCATCAAAATCAAACAATATTTAAGCAAGGGATCTTGCAGAATCCAAAGTGTGAACCAATGGACGCTCGCTCCCCGTACCATAATACATCCATTATGAACAGAAGAAAACACAAAACAGATCTCCCCAATCTGTCTGGTGGACATAAATAATTTATTAAAGACATCACTCAGCCAAAGCATGATCTCCATATACAGCAATAAAACATGTCAGTCCATATACAGCAATAATACATGTCAGTCCATATACAGCAATAAAACATGTCAGTCCATATACAGCAATAATACATGTCTGTCCATATACAGCAATAATACATGTCAGTCTATATACAGCAATAAAACATGTCAGTCCATATACAGCAATAATACATGTCAGTCCATATACAGCAAAAATACATGTCAGTCCATATACAGCAATAAAACATGTCAGTCCATATACTGCAATAATACATGTCGGTCCATATACAGCAATAATACATGTCAGTCCATATACAGCAATAAAACATGTCAGTCCTGTACACTTAACCCTGGAAGTGATAATACTTCAGTTCTTGAAATTATTGAGTAGTTTGACTCGGCCAGCTTCGTAGTCATCTTCATCAACATTGACCAGGAGTTTTATGGCCTCGTGTCCAACCGCCTGCTTCAGGGACTCTGCAAAATTACAAGGATGTCAGGTAAAGTAAGAAGGTCATACAAAGAAAATATCATAAAGGTATAACCTACATATAGTGCAAAGAGTTCAAAATGACATAATCTGTGAGGGCCTATATCTAATTGAAGTAAAACCTAGAACTGCAATCTCAAAGAAGTTTGAGAATGCAGACAGATTTCTGAATGGTCATGGAGGTCATTGGTTTTTTACCAAGATAAATGGCCATTAAAGCTAAGTCCCAGCACCAACACCATTAGTGGTGCAAGTATCCCAGCATGTTGCTGGTCATATATCATCACTCTAGGCCATTTGGTTATTGAGAAAATGTTGTTTTCAGATTTTTTTTAACATGTGACCCCTGTGACCATGAAAAAAAGTCATAGTATTTATTGAAAAAAACTTAGTAGCAGTTCCTCCCAGTATGCTACTAGCCAGATATCATCACCCTGTGCCTTTCAGGTATTGAGAAGTTGTTTAAAGGCATTTCATCCATGTGACCTTGAAAGGGTGTCAAGGTTATTAATTTAAACGAACTTGGTAGCCTTTCCTCCCAGATTCTACTGGGCTATATCAACACTGTCACTACATGATATATAGTTGGATATTGTCAGAAAACAGTAAAATAATAAAATATTGTAAATTTTAACCACCACCCCTGGGAGGAAGTGTTGACCCAGGAATGGTGAAATTCACAATTTATATAACACCTTAGGACTTTCAACACTATCAAAATGCAATAATTTAAACAAAGCTTTTTCTACTGAAAATCTGCAAAATATACCTGAAAATGTTTTTTTCCCTATATCAACTTTGACAAACTTTACCTCCTTCAATGTAGGAATGGATAACCCAGGGTAATGCAATTCATCATTTTCATTTTGTATCTAAGAACCATTCCATCCATGAAGAGGCTTTGATTCTAGCACAAGAAGAAGATTGTACAAATTTTAGCCAATTTGACCGTTTTGGGCCCTGCCCTCAGGCCTTGGGTTGATTCAGGGTCTTGATTTAAATGTACCCAAAAGTGATATTTTCATATACAAGAGGCCCAATGGGCCTGCATCACTCACCTGGTATTAATCGCACACTTACAACCCTAAAAGTGGACGAAGGCCAAATTGATTGAAATGGACTAAATACAGTCCTATCATTACCTATGACTCCTGGTCATCTCAAAGATTATATGATTACCTGTTAGTCAATAAATTTGCCCCTGTGACCTTGAAGGTTATTTTGTGAAACTAACTTGTTTGCCCTTTATCCAAGCATTCAGCTGGCCAAATATCAACAAAGGTTTATCCATATAAGATCCATGTGACCTTGAAAATGAGTCAAGGTCATTTATTTTATCTAACGTAGTAGCTCTACATTTGAGAATGCTACTGGCTAATTCTCATCATCCTGTGACTGCAGGCTAATAACCAAAGTACCAATTACCTAAGTACAACAGGCTGATTCCTAATAAGCTGCATACTTGTGGTCAAATTACTATTATGTCTTCTCATTCAGCCAGCATGCCCGACAAATGATGGACATTGCACACCACACGACTGTAGCAGCTCTCAGGCACTTCATACCAGTTAAACTTAAATCTTTTCGATATAATTCTTATGGATGGTTTTATTACCTGTGAGAAATACACCCTTCAGGGCTTCCAACAGTGATCCATTGATGTAGTCTCGCCAAAAAGCATCTAGGTAGGTCAGATCTGAGAACTTAATGTCACACACGATAGAGCCAAGGTCATGTGACTTGAGGACTGTGTTGGCCTGCATGAACTTCTCACACTGCCGTTCTACCACTGTAGGCTTGTTGGAGAAAACATTCCCCTCTAAAGTACTCTCCTGTAGAGCAACTTCTGCACGCACTCGTAGTCGGATATCTACAAATATATATGTCAATCCTTTGTAGTAAGATATCTACAAATATATATATCAATCCTTTGTAGTAGTCAGATATCTACAAATATATATGTCAATCCTTTGTAGTCAGATATCTACAAATATATATGTCAATCCCTTGTTGTCAGATATCTACACATATATATGTCAATCCCTTGTAGTCAGATATCTACAAATATATATATGTCAATCCCTTGTTGTCAGATATCTACAAATATATATGTGTCAATCCCTTGTTGACAGATATCTACAAATATATATGTCAATCCCTTTTCAGATATCTACACATATATATGTCAATTCTTTGTAGTCAGATATCTACAAATATATATGTCAATCCTTTGTCAGTTATCTACAAATATATATGTCAATCCTTTGTCAGTTATCTACAAATATATGTGTCAATCCTTTGTAGTCAGATATCAACAAATATATATGTCAATCCTTTGTTGTCAGATATCTACAAATATATATGTGTCAATCCCTTGTTGACAGATATCTACAAATATATATGTCAATCCCTTGGAGTCAGATATCTACAAATATATATGTCAATCTCTTGTCAGATATCTACACATATATATGACAATCCTTTGTAGTCAGATATCTACGCATATATATGTCAATCCTTTGTAGTGAGATATCTACACATATATATGTCAAACCTTTGTAGTCAGATATCTACACATATATACGTCAATTCCTTGTTGTCAGATATCTACGGATATATATGTCAATCCTTTGTAGTCAGACATCTACACATATATATGTCAATCCCTTGTAGTCAGATATCAACAAATATATATGTCAATCCTTTGTCAGTTATCTACAAATATATGTGTCAATCCTTTGTAGTCAGATATCAACAAATATATATGTCAATCCTTTGTTGTCAGATATCTACAAATATATATGTGTCAATCCCTTGTTGACAGATATCTACAAATATATATGTCAATCCCTTGTTGTCATATATCTACAAATATATATGTCAATCCCTTGTTGTCATATATCTACAAATATATATGTCAATCCTTTGTAGTCAGTGATCTACACATAGATATGTCAATCCCTTGTTGTCAGATATCTACAAATATATATGTCAATCCTTTGTAGTCAGATATCTACACATATATATGTCAATTCCTTGTTGTCAGATATCTACAGATATATATGTCAATCCTTTGTAGTCAGATATCTACACATATATATGTCAATCCCTTGTTGTCAGATATGTACAAGTATATATGTCAATCCTTTGTCAGTTATCTACAAATATATATGTCAATCCTTTGTAGTCAGATATCTACAAATATATATGTCAATCCCTTGTTGTCGGATATCTACAAATATATATGTCAATCCTTTGTAGTCAGATATCTACAAATAGATATGTCAATCCCTTGTCAGATATCCACACATATATATGTCAATACCTTGTTGTCAGATATGTACAAGTATATGTGTCAATCCTTTGTCAGTTATCTGCAAATATATATGTCAATCCATTGTTGTCAGATATGTACAAATATATATGTCAATCCCTTGTTGTCAGATATCTACAAATAAATGGCTACATCAACCATACAATCAGATGTCACATCTACATGTATATATTCCAAAAGTGAAATATCAAAGAAAAAAAAGCCTTAATTAATATTTGCTCGAGTTATTAAGCGGAAACTGCAGATAATGACTGCCAAATGGAGTCCGATTAAAGTGGTTGTCAAATTAAACTTGGCCGAGCCCTTAATGTGTTGAACCATGTTACTAAGTTTGAAGACAATCGGATACTATTTGCGAGAGTTAATGAACAAAAATGGAAGATAATGACGTTTTTCGTTATTCAAGGGGCCAAATGGGGTCCGCTGAAAGTAGTCATCAAGCTTGGCTGAGCCCTTAAGTTATTTAACCCTGTGACTAAGTTTTAAGAAAATCGGTTAACATTTGTTGTAGTCATTGCATGGAAAAGAAGCATGACAGACAGACAGACGGACCCAAATTAATATCCCTCGTTTCGGTGAAAGCGGGGGATAGATAAAATGTACCTGTATCAAGAAACAAAAATAAAAAGGTCTCAATCAGAAGAAACCTCATACCTGTTAACATTTGGTTTTTAAGTCAATCAAACTGTGCTACATATCTGTAGAACCCTTTTGTGATCATTGAATAATGATGTAAGGTTATCTAAACAAGGCTAGGAATTAATGTAATTTTCTTTTAAAGCCTTATTGCTTTTTATTTCAGTTTATAAAATTTTGTTGATTCGGTGCTTTAACTGGGAAATAAATAGTCAGCTAAATAGATTAAAATTACCTACCCTCATTGCTATTGTAGCATGACATCATCTTATTGCCCTGGTAAGATATCTTACAATGGCTTTCCATCATGTGGAAAGCTCTTTCTCTCATATCCGGTCATGTAAGATAGTCATGCTTGCCGAGTCTATCTTACGTGGGCGCGACCTCATAATGGCTCAACAATGACGTGACGTCACGAATTTGGAAAACACTGATGCCGCAATGCAGAAAAGGCAACGTGACGAAATTTAAACCTTTTAGGATATATTTATCGTACACGTTAAAAAGTTGAGAATATTTTTTCTCCGTAAACTTTGATTGCTAATATGGGGTATACTAAGTCTCGCTGACAAATTTGTTTTCGTCAAAAAAGATCGGGGGAAAAATTGATATTTTCAAAATGGTAGCCAGTCCAAATGCATTACCAAACAGAAAACCCCTCGTGTGGAATTTCCCTATCCTACACCCCTGGACATGAATGAGTCTTATAATCTTACATGGCCAACTATGTAAAAATATAAGACTTGTTTATGCCCATGTAGACCAGTCAGCCTACAGTTTGACCCGCACCTAATTCCAACAAAGACCATTCTTGTTGGATTGCACTCAGAATATATGTAATTAAAACATACGAAAAGTCTAGAAAAATCTAAATAGAGGAACATATTGGATTTTCCGATTAAAGTGTGCAAAAATATGTTGATAATATATTGCGCGTATGTGTAGCCGTAGGTGCAAAGGGAGATAAATCCTACCAGCAAGCACGTTTGTTATATTCTGTGAGCAGACTTATTTATGACGACTTGACAGAAAGCTGTTGTAAATATGGTGAGTGGTGACAGACATTGAAATATAATGATCACTTACACTGTATATATACATGTAACATGATATAAAAATGTTATTGTGTATGCTGAGTGTACGTGTTTGACTTGGTTGGAAAGTGTTGTCTGCTCGAGTCCCGAATCGTAAAACCGTGCCGTACAACAGGTTCATAAACACTGAAATTTTACCAAACTAAGTGATGTCAGGGTTCAAAACAATTATTATACCAGAGTTCGATTTAATTTTAACCGTGTAGAAACGGTTATTTGATTAAAATTATTTTTTGAATGACTGGACCAGTGTATATTCCGTATGAAAAATAAAACTATGGAACCCTATAGTTGCCGTACACACTGGTTTGATCCGGTCTACGACATACATAATGTAGATGGTAATTAAATGTACTTAACAGTTTGTTGTGCAGGTATATATACGTCATTGCAATTATAAGTGACATTTAAACACATACAAATGACATTGCTTATTCGCTTATTGACTTAGTCTTTTTATGGGAGCGTGGGGGGGGGGGGCTGCAAGTTCGACACCACAAATTATATATATATAGGGTCCTGACGGTATTTAATTGGACAGACGCTTGAGATACCATCAAAAGCAATATAATACGATACGGAATGGTTTGTTTTTTGTTTTTGTTTACTATTTATGGAAGACAGGACATTTTCCTAAAAAATAGTGCGAATACGTTACTTAAAAAAACCATTATAGACCGAACTTACCCAGCTCTAAAGATCTCCCTGTCCACTTAAGTTTGCAAGCACCATCATTCCAAAAAAATAGATAAGGGGATAGGGGGGTGGGGGGTTGGGGGTCTACATACGATCAAATGGCCCATCCCCAATCCGATATTGTCAAACTGCTTTTACCTGCAATCTGTATAATAGAACATATTATCAATATTGTGTTTTATTATTTGTTTCATAATCATACAACTTCTGTTTTATTTAATTTTATTTATATTATCTTGTTTTTATATCTTTTGTATTATAATTTTTATTATGTTCTTTTTGATATGATTTTGTGGAAAATGTAAACAAGTAACCGTCGTGTAAACCAGACGTCTATGGTCTTCGGACTTCCAGAATGATCAGTGTTGCCAACAAAGGTATGGTAGGTGTGTATTTTTATATTTTATTTTTACACCTTTCTTTTTGCTTTTTGTTTCTTATAATTACATTTTACTTCCAATGTAACCGTTTTCTCTTTACCTCTATTAGTTTCATTTGCTATATATGTGATATACATTCCACATTACCACCACGCAGACACTAATGGTGGTGATGTTTTTATTGCAGGAAATATGAGCCGCTGTGCAATTTGCAAAGTGCCTGTCAGAGACGGGGAATCTACAGTTACCCTTCGAGAAAAAGGCAGCAATGGTATCAACAAAGCCAGCAAGGCACGTGACAATTCCAACGTCAATACATCTGCTGGCGATGTGGTGCACACAGAGTGTAGGCGTATATACTGCAATGCGAACATTATAAAGCGGGATGCTGGGCTATTGGAAGCTAGGGATACAGACGACCCTTCTTGCCATCGCTCTTTACGCTCCACCAATACAGACCACCAAACACGATTCTGCGACATATGCATTTTATGTGGAAAGCCTGCAAAGACCTCTGATAAGAAGAGAGGGATCGATGTCTATGCCGTGCGGACAATGAGGTTCCAGGAGACTTTGGTACAAGCCTTTGATGACCGGAAAAATGATCAATGGGCACAGGAAGTAAAGGCACGTTTGGAGTTCGTTCGTGATCTCCCCGCTGCCGATGCGGTTTACCACCAGCTATGCAATGTGAACTTCCGTACCAACTACCAGATCCCGTTGCTTTTCACAAACGAAAAACCTAAACGACGCAAGTCATCTGGAAGACCAACAAGCGACCTTCACGAGTCCGGATTCCAACGGGTACTACAGTTCCTAAGCGAGCATGCCGAAGACCAGATCACCATTGCAGTCCTTGTTGATCACATGAAAGGCTGTTGCGGAGAAGAGGCATACAGTCCAACACATATGAAGAGGAAACTTGTAAAACATTTCGGCTCTGACATTATCATCACGGAAATAAACGGAAAACCCAACATTATAACGTTTAAAGCTACCGCATCTCACATACTTAGTGACTTTTATCAGCGACCTCAGAATCAAGACCCAGAGGCTGAAAAAAGAAGTATTATCGAAACAGCAGCGAAGTTGATAAAACGGGATATTAAGTCTATGGATACTTCGAAAGTTGTGTACCCATCATCGTCAGAGATATCGTCTGGTGAAAAGAACATTGAATACCTTCCTGCTAGTGTACAGATGTTGTTGCGGTTGCTGTTCTGTGACCTGGACGCACAGGTTAAGATCGCATCAATTGGACAGGCCATAGTCCAAGCAACACGTCCAAGAGTCCTTATCGCCCCGCTCCAATTAGGTCTTGGCATTCAAATGCATCATCAATTCGCCTCGAAATTCCTAGTGGATACATTGCATCGACTTGGCTTTTGTGTATCCTATACTGAGGTACAAAAGTTTGAAACCAGTGCGGCTGCATCACAGGGAACTGATATCCACGGAATCACACCGGAGCACACCATCCAGTACGTTGCGGACAATGTTGACCATAACCTGAGGACATTGGATGGCCACAACACTTTCCACGGAATGGGGATCATTGCTGGTGTCACACCAGCTGTATCACGCCAACGACCTGTTCCGAGGATATCCGTAACAATGGATGAAGTAACTGCGTTGGCGAAGATTAACATAGACTTCTTCAAACTTCACACTAATCCACTCGAAGCGTTGGTGTTTGAGAAGATTCATGCGGTTCCGAGGCAGGACGCTACCTGGAAACTTGACTTGCTTTCCAAAATCGCATGGACTCTACGGTCCCATAATGGGTGGTCGGCGATGATGCACGCGGTACAGGATGGCGATTTTCCGGGAAAATCGTCAGTTGTCTTTCTGCCAATGATCGACATGGACCCCAGCGATATGTCATGCATATACTCGACTCTACAATTCGTAAGCAAGGAAGCCAGACGGCACGGTGCTCATCCCATCCTGACATTTGACCAGCCTCTCTACTGGAAAGCTCTTATGATAATCACAAGCGAACCCCCTTCCAGTATCTTACGGTCAATTGTACTACGACTCGGTGGATTCCGCATGGAAATGAGCTTTCTGGGGTGTGCTTCAGGAGGCCTACAGGAACTGCTGGAAACTGTATACGCTCCAAACGCTGTGAGTCACATGCTAAGTGGTAAAGCTGTCGCAAGGGCTGTCAGGGGACATTTTCTAATAGATGCTGCATTAAATGCCATCATATTGTCCAACGCATTTCAGTGCCCGCTGCCTCATCACTCATGCGAAGAAGACCCTGTATCAGATTTAACGATTGATAACCATACCTCCATGGAGACAGACGACAATACAGAGGATTTCGCAGAAATACAACAGGCCCAAACCACAGATTCTACCAGAGCGAGTAATGATGATGACATGGATTCGGAGCCTAGTGGCGATTCGATAGTTTCATCTCTTGAGGATGAAAGGAATGATGACCTAGCTGAGGCAGGAAGAATGTACGATATGCTGTTGAACGGAGAGATATCAACAAGAACCGTATGTGAAGATGATGTACTTGACCGCATTAAAGAAGTACTGGACTCTTACAAAGCGTCCATGGGAACTCTTCGCACAGCTACTTTGTGGATGCAGTACATGGAGATGATCGACATCCTTCGACAATTTATTAAAGCGGAACGCACAGGAAATTGGGATCTTCACCTACAGACAGTGCAAGAAATGATGCCTTTCTTCGCTGCATCCGGCCACAATCTCTACACCAAGTCCGCATACATGTACCTCCAAACTATGCAAGCACTTGAACGTGAACATCCTCTGATCCACATGGCCTTCCAAACAGGACACCATGTAATACGCAGAAGTGATCGGTACTGGGCTGGACTTTCCACTGATTTGATTATCGAG
>NW_018405879.1:111352-115984 GCF_002113885.1 Mizuhopecten yessoensis
TTATTGAGAAAATATCGAAATATTTTTCATTTTTTGGGGTAAATTTTAGGGGGTATGGGTGTTTTGTGTCATTTTAACAAGATTTATAATTGGTAAAACATCTTAAACTTACATTCAAAATAACAATATAGGTCTAAGCTTTCCATAAATACTACTATAACAACTCATCATGTCTTAAACGTAACTCTGTCGTATACAAAATGTTTATGAACATGGACAATTAAATGGCACAAAAAGTGGGGCATAGTGTTAAGTAAGACGTAATTTTCAAGACTTTGCCCTATTTAGATTTTTCTAGACTTTTGATATGTTATCTTCTGTATAAATAAGTGCAAGAAAAACACAAAATAAACTTTGTTGGAATTATGTATGGGTTGAGCCCTTTTTTGTCGTAGGCTGACTGGTCTAATGCAGGGTTGTAGGATAGGGAAATTTTCAAAATTGGCAAAACCTTTGGCTAAATACATTGTAAAAGGTTTTAATTTCATCACGTCTCCTTTTCTGCTTGGCGGCATCAGAGTTTTTTCAATTGTTGGGCCATTGTGACCTCATGTCACATGAAATCCTAATACTCACCACAGGTCAATTTTTCCTTCGTTCTCTCTGTATTTGGTCCTGAATCCCTGTTCTTGGAGTCAGTGGAACTGCTATGGTTACCATCACTTCTAGTGTCATTCGGAGGCTTTGTACAACTGGGTTCTGTGTCACCACTCTTTTTCTCACAACTGGAAGCAATAAACCCTTGAACTGACTGACTTGAATTGGGAGAACCCATCTGATCTGATGACTTTGTAGTGCAGTCAGTTGGAACCACCTGGACTGGATCAGTAATATCACGATCTTTCATCTCTAAAAAGACACAAGATAACCTTTGAATGCTATTCCGGTAATAAAATTTCAGATCTCCTGCAACACCAAATATAGACATCAATAAATAATTACTTTTAATTCAGCCATATACTGGAACTGATTAATAAGAAATTTGTGACATTCATTTTTTGATGTGTTTATCATATTTGCCCTTTAAACTAGGACACCACATTAAAACTCAAGTTTCCTGAAGAGCCCCAAGTTGGGCAAAAGTGAACTTGCAGTTGACATTTTGGATATGTTTTATACATATAGCTATGCATTCGTCACCTTACCTAAATCAGTGTTTTCTGTCTTCTCCAGAATAGCATCTTTCTTCCTTCGTTTATGTGATGGTAAGAGGGAATAATCTCCGGTGTTCTTTGGCAAATCTCCAGATCTTAACCTCTTTGACCGAGAAGACTGGGCCTCCAGGAAGGTATTGTCTGTGGACATGCCTTGCTGGACACATGTCCCCACTGATAAAGACTCTGACAAAGAACACTCTGATGGCAAATTCGAAGACAACATTGAAGAGGACTGTGAAGCTGACACTGAAGAGGATGTTGAAGATGATAACTGTGAAGAGTGACAAAAATTGTTTTTCTCAACTTGATCATCTTGAGGTAAAGTGTTTGCTTCACTTGAAATCCAAGACGAATAAAAATCAACACCACTTGTTCTTGGAGTGTCTGACCTGGGTGGTGTGTTTGACCTGGGTGGTGTGTCTGACCTGGATGAACTGGGTGGTGTGTCTGCCCTGGATGACCTGGGAGGAGTGCGTGACCTGGGTGACCTGGGAGGTGTTTCTGACCTGGGAGGTGTGTCTGGGGGGGGTGGTGTGTGTGATCTGGATGGCCTGGGTGGTGTGTTTTACCTGGGTGGTGTGTTTGCCCTGGGTGGTGTGTCCGACCTGGGTGACCTTTTTGGTGTGTCTGACCTGAGTGGTGTGTCTGACCTGAGTGACCTGGGTGGTGTTTCTGACCTGGATCACCTGGGTGGTGTGTTTGCCCTGGGTGGTGTGTTTTACCTGGGTGGTGTGTGTGGCCTGGGTGAGCTTGGTGGTGTGTCTGACGTGGATGACCTGGGTGATGTGGGTGGTGTGTCTGCCCTGGATGACCTGGGGGGTGTGTCTGGCCTGTCTGATCTGGGTGGTGTGTCTGACGTGGGTGACCTGGGTGGTCTGGTTGACCTGGGTGAACTGTGCGGTGTGGCTGGCCTGGATGACCTGGGGGGTGTGTCTGGCCTGTCTGATCTGGGTGGTGTGTCTGCCCTGGATGACCTGGGGGGTGTGGCTGACCTGGGGGGTGTGTCTGGCCTGTCTGATCTGGGTGGTGTGTCTGCCCTGGATGACCTGGGTGATGTGTCTGACCTGGGTTACCTGGGCGGTGTGTCTGATCTGGGTGGTGTGTTTTACCTGGGTGGTGTGTTTTACCTGGGTGGTGTGTTTTACCTGGGTGGTGTGTCTGACCTGGGTGGTGTGTCTGACCTGGGTGACCTTGTTGGTGTGTCTGACCTGGGTGACCTGGGCGGTGTGTCTGACCTGGGTGACCTGGGTGGTGTGTCTGACCTGGGAGGTGTGTCTGACCTGGGAGGTGTGTCTGACCTGGGTGGTGTGTCTGACCTGGGTGAGCTGGGTGGTGTGTCTGACCTGGGTGGTGTGTCTGACCTGGGTGGTGAGGTACAGCTCTCTTTAGTATGGTGATCAGCAGGTGCACACACACTTAGTGCTGTTTCCACTGTGGATGAGTTTGGTCTGCCTTCATTTCTGGAACGTTGAGAGGTAGAGGTTACATTATCAATGTCCAAACCACTTCTGAGGCTGTCCTGGACTGGTGTGCTTCCACTTAACAGCCTGGACTTTTCTGCTGTGCTTTGTGACTGGGTGAAAGTAGCTTCCAGGAATGCACATATCGGATCCAGTCTCACTAAGGAAAATAAAAGCACATTAACGTATAATATTATTATCACTGACATGTCCAATGTATCCTAGTTCAGGATTTAAACCAGTTTTCTATCACTTCCAGATTTTTATTTCACAAATCTAACCACTTGAAAATGAGCCTTAAATCTTGTTCATATAAGCTGTGATTCAGCAAATAACAAGAAGCCTAGTCAGTAGTGAGCCTGTATCGTGTACCTGTTATCTCATAACTCATGGTATTATATCAGGCAGCATTTTTGATACCTGTAACCTTGAAAGGACTATGTATGGTTTGGGCCTGTTTTGGCCCCCAAATGCATCAAAATTCAAAACCTTTAAGTTAACTTTGAAATGACTGTTTCTTTAATTTCGAATACTTCCCAAATACTATTATGAAAATATATATAATTCTAATTATTGTTGCCATGGTAACAAGTTCAAATTTGCATAGTTTTTTCTCCTAGAAACTATAGAGTGCATGCTTGAACAAACTTAATATCAAAGGATAATGAGTAGGCACCTCTAAAACATCTTTAAGAGAAATATAAAGTTTGTTCAAGAGTGCGCTCTATGGTAGCTAAGAGAAAACTATGTGAAAACCTGTCAAAACATGGCAGCAAAAATTGAAAACACCAATAAATGTTTACATAATAGTACTGGGGAAGTATTCAAAATTAAAGAAACATTTGTTTGAAAGTTCTATAGCAGATTTTAAATTTTGATTGATTTGGGGGCCAAAAAAGGCCCAAACCATACATAGTCCTTTAGTCAATAATTTGATGGAAGTTTACAACACTCTATCCTTGTAGATATATTGTATTAACTAAATATCACCTGAAACTGAGATTTTATATGCTTTTATCAATATAATTACAGATTAATTGAAAGTGTGAACATTGTAAACATAGTCATTCCATGAATGATATACAAGCTCCATGTGTGTGCCCAAAGTACAAAACACTGCTGAAAGATACACAAACCCTTTAGGGAGTCACATGTGCAAACTTAAACCAGACCTTCATCCACAGACAAACATTTCTGTCAAATATGAACACAGGGCATTCAAAACTAAGAAAGAAGATTAATGCCTTATGGTCATTCTCAGAAACTGTATCATCCCGAATGTAAAACATTTGATAACCGCCACCACCCCCTCCTCACTTCCTTCTCAGATGGGGCCTGGGTCTATATCAAGCTTAAGTGCCCTGTACTCAGGGTGATGTTCTAACCGAACTTCAAAGTTTGTCACTAGTCCAAGTGAGAAAACATTGCCAGTTGGTCAAGCATTGGAAATCATACCATCCCCTTCCTCTGGGAGTAGAGTTGGGAAACTCGCTTCCAACATTCCTGGACTGAAATTTGGATCAAACAAGTCATCATTCTCATTGTTGAAATATCTACACGAGGGATTTCACTTCATTGCAATACCACCCCAGATATATATGTATATAATTTATTCCTTTCATACATCATACATGTTCATACACTGTCCAACCAAGCTGTAACACAACCAGGACATAACCTAGACCCATCAAGCTGATACGAAGCCAGGACAGCACTGTCCTACCAAGCTGTCACACAGCCAGGACANAGAAGAGATAAGCTTACTGACAAACTAGCTGACGTATTTTTTTGTAAAAGCCACACAAAACCTGTTAAATGCAAATCTCCTGAAAAAAACACTATCAGACCGGCAGAGGCAAACTGGTTGACCACTGACATCTATACTAGAGGGTGTTACACCCTATACCATATAGACTCTAGTTTGTTATACCCAGTGCTACATAGAAGAGATAAGGTTACTGACAAACTAGCGGACGTATTTTTTTGTACAGGCCACACAAAACCTATCCCATGCA
>NW_018405879.1:125885-132596 GCF_002113885.1 Mizuhopecten yessoensis
TCAGCACCATCCCAGTAACCTGTCACACAGCCAGGACAGCACTGGCCCACAAAGCTGTCACACAGCCAGGACAGCACCGTCCCACCAAGCTGTCATACAGCCAGGACAGCACTGTCCCACAGCCAGGGACTGCACCTTTCCACCAAGCTGTCACACAGCCAGGACAGCACCGTCCCACAAAGCTGTCCCACAGCCAGGACAGCACCGTCCAACCAAGCTGTCATACAGCCAGGACAGCACTGTCCCACAACCAGGGACTGCACCTTTCCACCAAGCTGTCACACAGCCAGGACAGCCCTGTCCTACCAAGCTGTCACGTCACACAGCCAGGACAGCACTACCAAGCTGCCACACAGCCAGGACAGCACTGTCCTACCAAGCTGTCACACAGCCAGGACAGCAACTGTCACACAGCCAGGACAGCACTGTCCTACCAAGCTGTCACGTCACACAGCCAGGACAGCACCGTCCATCCAAGCTGTCACACAGCCAGGACAGCACTGTCCCACAGCCAGGGATTGCACCGTCCCACCAAGCTGTCACACAGCCAGGACAGCACCGTCCCACCATGCTGTCACCCTGCCAGGACTGAACCGTCCCACCAAGCTGTCACACAGCCAGGACTGCACCGTCCCACCAAGCTGTCACACAGCCAGGACAGCACTGTAGTTAATTCCCTTCATACATGCTCATACACTTATGATCCATCTCACTAAGCTGTGGAGCTAGCCAGGACAGTATGTGCATGTATGAAAGTGAATAAAAAAATTCATATGAAATAAATGTGTCACAAGCAATCTTGCTCACTATGAGACATCATCTGACTTGTAGATGACATGTGCACTCTGAAACAGCTGTGATAGTCCCTTAGCCCAAATATAGGTAGGATGAATTGAATTGAATCACTTTGAGTCTTTTGTGTATAAATTTACTTGTGAAGTTCCTGTATAACCTATTCTGAACTTTGTCTGGGAAACATGAGTTGCAACTCTGACAAACCACAATTTTTTACAAGAGGCCCAGAGGGCCTGTATCACTCACGTCGATATGTTAAAAGTACTTGATTCATATCAAGTACTTTAAAGATATAGCACTCCATGGTAGGGTATGATCTAGATCTGTGCCTGGGTAAAAATGTGCCCATTGGTGTTTCATGAATTATAACTTTATTTATCAATGGATGTTGATTGTGAAGAGGAGGGGCGGAGTTAAATCGTTGCAGTTTGCATATTTTTCCTGCAGGTGTTTGACTCAGTGTCCGAGTTTAACCAAGTTCGGTATTGAAATAGCAACAAAAGCATCATATCGGGTGTCTGTTAGGCCCAATGGGCCTGCATCGCTCACCTGGTATTAATCTCACACTTGTAATCTTAAAAGTGGACTACAGCTCCAGGCAAAATATCAGTGTTTGATTCATAACAAGAGGCCCATGGGCCTTAACGGTCACCTGACATCCGATTCAAATTAGGACTGTCCTCCAGATGCCAATTCATACTTTTCGTCGGTCCGAGTGACCTTGCTGCATCGTCCATTAATTTTTCCTTGTGAACACAATAACTTCAGTAAATATGAACCGATTTTGATGAAACTTTGTATGCAGCTTTGTATCAATGAGATCTTAGATGAGTTTGAATACCGAACCAATTTGACCTTAACTTACATAGTTATTCCCCTTGGTTATTCTATTATTGTTGGACCCTGTGAACACGATAACTGAAACAAATAGGTGTGACTCCAATTTTGACCCAAGGGGTCTGTTTTGAAAAACTTGGTAACTGTATGTCTTCTGTTCTTGGTTAAAAGAAATAAGTAAAAGCGTAAATCAATGATTTATTAAATAAGGCACAAAATTTTAATAGCACCTTGTTAGTAGCAAAAATGTGTCATGATGAAAAAAAAGTTGTACGACATGAATTTACATCTATTCTTGTGTAATGTCAATCAACATCACAGGGACAAATAATAATATAATGACAAAGGGCAATAATTCTGCAGGTTACCGTCAAATAATTACCGGACAAAGTTTCATTGAACTCCGTCAACATTTATTCAAGTTATCCTGTTTACAAGGTCCAATAATAATATTATTACAAAGGGCAATAACTCTGTAAGTTACTGTCAAATAATTCCCAGTTTCGAACTCATCCGAGATCTTATTGATAATAGGCTACATACAGAGTTTCATTAAACTTGGTTGATATTTACTCAAGTTATCGCGAACACAAGGTCCAATACAAAATAGTGTAATAATATTATTACAAAGGGCAATAACTCCGTAAGTTAGTGTCGAATAATTCTCATTTTCCAACTCATCGGAGATCTTATTGACATATGGCTGCATAAAAAGTTTCATCCAACTTGGTTAACATCAAGACAGGATAAAAAGACTGAAAAGGGTACCAACTCTTTAGAGATCGTTAAATGAAATATCGAAAGCACTACTTGGCAATAAAAATTAAGCCTGCATGTTTTCAGAACAGCAACCCAACGCAAGATTTGAAGATGTCACATTGAGCTATCCCTTTCAATTTTGATTCCCTCTACTTTGTAGCGCTTGCTTTTCACAATGACGTTTCAAATTCAACATATTCAACTTCTAAAAAACATTGGATATGTATACATTGAAATCAAACTTGGTACTGGTGATTCAAATGATTCCGTCGTCATGTGTTGTTTTTCAAATCTATCTGATATCAGAGAATGTCGCTCTACCTCAGATTTGCTGCCAATCATTCAATTTTTTAAAAAGTTCTCTCCAAAATAATTGTATTTGAATGAGATAAATGTGATTTATTTGATCAACACGTATATTTTTTGTGTGTTGGCTACGCCCAAACATATATCTGTCGCTTATTCCTTATGTGAATGATCTGGCTGTGAATACATAAACATTTCAGTACAGAAGAAACTATACATGCAAGGATGAGAAAGTGATAAAATGATGCGTCATGCGTTATGTCTGTAGCAATATGTCGGTGATATATTTGTTATAAAATATGAATTAATAATTAACCAAGTTACGTACTTATTGTTGGTTTTGATGCGATAAACACATACTGTACAGTACATTCTTTATGTACTGTAGAATATATTTTGAAGATGTATTTCTGAAACAAAACGGATTTCACCAAGGATTAAAACATAAATCAATATTGATGTATTTTCAGAAAAAAAATCACCAAAAAATGTGTCGCTACAGTCACATTCCATGTACATAAACTGTTGTTTTTGAGCATATTCTAATCAATTAGTCAATATCGGGTTACTGATTGCCATGCAAAACGTTTTTATGATCAGATGGTAGAACTGATTCAGCATTTTCAGTACTTTGATAAAAACCAAGAGGGTAAAAAAATGTAGAAGGAGATCTCCAGACAAAAAATAAAATACTGAAATGAACAAAGGGCAACAACTTTTGGAAAAATTGTTGAATCAAAATTCTTTTAAGGGAGACACAACTTCATATCATGATTATAATGTATACCAAGTTTCAAAGAGATTGGTCGAAAAATGTAGGAGGAGATTGCCGGACAAACAAAAGTTTATGCCGAACGGACAACCCCATATACAATACTACTGTCAAATTTGACGGGCGTATAAAAAGTGGGCATATCCAGTGAATCATCAACACAGGTTTGATATGCTAAAAAGATTAAAGAGTAAAGAAAATTTTAAGTTTGAAAATTTGATGGAACTTGAGTTCTATCTTGTTAATACTCTTACATAAACAAAAATGTTTTTGAGCAGATTTACATGTAAATGGTAATTTGTGAAAAAAATAACCACATATGGCCAATTGTTATATATCATTATATTTACATTTGCATGGCATTGTCACTATATAGCCTCTTTGAAAGCTGTGTCGTTGATGGGACTTTAATTAATCACCATGTACGAGACACAATTCTTAGCGTATTAATACAACACTGACCGGAACTACAATATCCAATGTAAATAAACATGACTGCTGCTGAAATATCGCTGGGCATTGTGAGACTTGACAATGTCATCGTAAATTTATGTGCAAAAAAATAAATAAAATAAAAATGCTTTTATTACATTAAAAGCAAGACCAAGGTCTGCAATATCGTACAAAATGCACATCGGTTAAAATCACCAATGTCGGCAATGGTAACAATTTTAATGTTCATGCAATTTATCAGAAATATCGTCTGTTACACTGCACTGATCAACAGGGGTTCGTTACAAATGTCTGAAATACACATATTCTATAGACCTACTGACACATATGTTACAGACCTACTGATATGAGTCACAGCACACATTTCATACATTTGTAACAAACCCCTGTGCTCCGTCACAAGATCACTCACTTCAAACGCTATCAGTTTCACGCGTCTCCAGCCATGGTTTCCTCAGTTTCCGACAACATGTTAAATAACGAGGCTGTTATAGAATCTACCGACTGTAGTCAGATTCCCATACAATCAACAAATAAATTCACGTCTGGATTCTTCACAAAATGAGCAAAGAGAACAGTTCAAATTAATTTCCAAAAATAACTCCCTCGTGGAGGGCAAGGTCGGATGTACGGTGTTCACTGTATTTATCCATGCACGAAATTTGTTCCCGGAAAAATCGAAACAATTTCAAATATAACTTTCAGCTCAGATTTCTATTGATAAACTTAAATCACCCTATAGACATATCATACACACAAAAATTGATACTGACACGTGGAATAAAATTGAAGCGTTTGTTAAAATTTCAAAGTACCACTTTGTTTGCCAATCAACATGCGACAACACGCCGTTCCAATTATTGAACAAATTTGTGTGGACTGTTGATAGGCGGGAATTTTAAATTTTAAATATAAATTGTAAGTTAAAAAAGGACATAAGAGGCAGAGAAAAACGTAAATATAAGTGTTGAACTGTTTTTGTTTGGTATTTATAATTATGATCTATTTGAATGACACAGCTTTGCAATTGCAATAGAGAATATTCAGAGAATTCGCTTTTAGAATTGATCTTAAGAAACTGAGATCCACTCCACTTTAAAAGAGATAAAATATCCCTGTAAACAGGAATAACCTGGGATATAAGTACATAAAATAACTGGAAATTTTGGCATCATTTTGATGAGACTAAAAGATTAATATAATAAAGTTAATGTGAGCTTTAGCTGTTACATTTTCTGCTAATTTGATGATACATTTTATATCACATTTATAAGTATCATGTGCGTACGTAATTTGAAGTCATCTATATGTACTATGAAATTGTCTCTTGAAAGAGTAAATGCTAAATGTATCCACAAAGAATGTCTAGCAATATTCCATGCTCACTTCAAGAAACACTACTATATAATTTTTTTTTAAAAGGCACACAAATAAATAAAATGGTAATTATTTGATAAGTCTGCCTATACTTGCTGGAAGATTTTATACTCTTTTTGTAATTATTATTAACAGCAGGTACTTCCAATCCAGGTTGTCCCTGTTAACAGATATGGTTTATGTGTACAAATATATCTCCTTTTTTACCTTAATGATCTTGAGATCTTAAAGTCACCAGTTTCCAACCGGTTTACAGGTCCTGGAGCACCGGCAAATCAGGTTATATGGGCAGATTTAGACTAACTAGACTAGACATATATAGGACAAAGGTAAACAAACAATTATTGTGAAATATTTAGTTATGGTATAGAAATGGTCCCCAATGAAAATCCACAAAATCAATGGAAATTGAACTACAAATGTCTACAATACACATCTGCTATACTGATATGGGTCACAGCACACCTAAAAACATTTGCTGCAGAACTAGACTGTATGTGAAGGCCTTGGAATTTGACACTGTATATTCAGCGGCATCATGTAACAGTAGACTTTCCAAAAAGCCTTCAGATTTCAGGGTCTTCTGCAACAAATTAATTACGTTTTCTACTAGTAGCGTTATTTGAACTTAAAAACTAATTATCTGTAGACAAAAAATGATGCATGGCTATATATTCTAAAGTCACATCATTGTTATAACTGATCTGTTGACACCTTTATTGATTTAAAACTATGTTTGCAAATACTTTTGCATTCTTGAATACGGCGTCATTTTTTGGGACACATATACCAAAAAAGAAACTGATAAACTGAAATGAATACAGCGCTTGGCAGCCAGATTCATCTCAAATGACTATAGATCCAGGGAAGATGGATGTATCACAAGGATGCTGGAGAAACTCTAACTACCAACACTCCAGGTCAGGCGAGCACAACAGAGGGTCACATTTATGTACAAGGTGGTTTAGGGGTTGACACCAGCTATTTCGTCTTTGCGTATTGCAGAATTATCTTCTCTTGGGAGCAGGTATTGATTGTTACGTCATTGGTGTACACGTGTGAGAAAATTACGTTGTTTTCTCAAAAATTTATGACGTTACTCTCACAAACAAGTGACTTAACAATCAATACCTGCTCCCAAGGGAAGATAACTCTGCAATACGCAAAGACAGAATACCTCCAGCTGATCATCTAACAAAAAACAGACCAAAAAGGAACATCAAGGCCAGAAACGTCTCGGACAGTATATCCAAAAATGTGGTAAAAGCATCCGTGATAAATAACTCTTAAGTCCTATACAGTACCAAAGTACAGCTGTGATCAATAACTCTAAATCCTATACAGTACCAAAGTACAGCTGTGATCAATAACTCTAAATCCTATACAGTACCAAAGTACAGCTGTGATCAATA
>NW_018405879.1:135990-178957 GCF_002113885.1 Mizuhopecten yessoensis
AAAAAAAAGTATTGTATTGATATGGATCGGGCAAGAACGGTCGACGATTTACAGGAACGGACAGAAACGGGGCAGGATCGGACTTATTTATATATATTTATTGTATATATTTAATTATCCTTATCTGGTATAAGGTATATTTGATAAAAGAATTGCAATTACAGGAACGGGGCAGGATCGGACTAAATATATATATATATATATAAATTGCCAGGCCGAGGTTCCAATTTATGTCTCTGTTTTATTCTATAAAAAGGGTTGTTCAGAGAATTATATATTACATATATAATAAATATGTATCTGGGTTATTTTCTCATTTATATATATGACATTGTTATTGCGATGTCATAACACCTGAAACATTGGAAATGAAATTATGATAACTAAATGTTAATAACTTCATAACTTATACTCAACTCTTAATAAATAGCATGAATATATTTTGAGTGAATTTATTGGTGTTAATGTGTAGATTACAATCCCATCACGTCTACGATCTTAAAAAAAAGAAAATACGCAATTTTCCAACTCAAAAAAAGGGACATCAATCTGAAAATTAAATATTATTCTATATGTAAATATAAGTTAATTAAAATATGTGTTTTACGTAAATAAATATTGAAGTCCATATGTTGGATTGTTAGGCCTTATCTGTTTTAGAAAAACAATACTATATATTAATTGTATATGTAAAGAAGAAAGCAACACGGTGAAACGCTTTAAGTTTCATTTTTTTTCAAAGGCTGATGTGGTCAAACCTGCATGATTATCTAATTCCGTAATAATAGTAGACAATAGACTTCTTGTTCCAATGTTCAAGCTGGTTTTAGGAAAGGCTACTCTACAACTGAAAATATATTTATCCTTCATGCTTTAATATCTATATACGTTTCAAAAAGTAAAAAGCTATTCTGTTCATTCATTGATTTCAGAAAAGCGTTTGAAACTGTTTGGAGGGAAGGTTTATGGAAGAAATTATTAAAGAATAATATCTCAGGAAAGATATTTAATGCTATAATAAATCTGTATGCAAACACTAAATCTTGCGTAAAAACTAGCAATGGTATGACTGATTTTTTCACATGTCACGTCGGGGTGAAAAATATTTAAATGATTTAGAAGAATTTTTCATGCAAAGTAATGTTGACCAACTCCAGTATATTGATAATTTATTTCAAGAACGCATGGGTATATTTGTTAAATTATTTATTCTGCTATATGCAGATGACACAGTTGTTATGTCAGAAACAGCTAAAGGTCTACAGAATGCTTTCCGTGAATTTGAAACTTACTGTACTATTTGGAAACTTAAAGTTAATCTCAATAAAACTATAGTTGTTATCTTTGAAAAAAGTAATTGCACAAAATATTCATTTTACTCTTTTTGGTGTGAAGAGTTGCAAACACATGACAGATACTCGTTTCTAGGACTGCTGTTTCATTATAATGGCAGTTTCTGTAAAGCAAGAAAAAAACTTGTTGAACAGGCTCAAAAAGCAATGTATGCATTATATAAAAAAAAATAAGAAATATTTTTTTACCAATTGACCTACAATTAAAATTGTTTGATGTATTAATATCCACAATCCGTTTGTACTCCTCAGAAATTTTGGGGTTTGAAAATACCAATATGATTGAGAAATTACATGTGCAGTTTTGTAAAAGAATTTTAAACATACGTAGCTCCACAGCAAGTATATAGGTACTCGCTGAATATTGAAATTAAATCTAGAATGATAATGTTTTGGTATAAACTAATTACAGGTGAAAATAAATTACCCGATAATGATACTTAAATGTATCTAATATATATATTCATTAATATATAGGCCTATATAATAATTAATAGATTTCTGCCCGTTCCTGTAAATCGTCGAACCCCTTATAGTCACGGCATTTCGGTGATGTTTTCTGCACCAAATCACATATTTCCAGATAGAATGTGACATAAAGAAGTAAATAACTGTGACATTTCACAGTAATAAAGAAGTATTCGGTTCATAACTCGATCGTATGGGGTAGTATTGGGTGGTATGGGCACAGACTTAGATCTAATCTAATTCCGTGGTATGGGGTAGTATTGGGTCATAGTCACGGCAATTCGGTGATGTTTTCGGCACTAAATCGCATATTTCCCGATAAAATATGGCAGATGGAAGTAAATAATGTCTACAAAGGTGATATTTCACAGTAATAAAGAAGTATTTGGTTCATAACTGGGTCGTATGGGGTAGTATTGGGTGGTATTGGGTAGTATTGGGTAATTAGACGCGCCGTTTAAGAGTGCTATAACACATCAAAAATCTAACTGAACTGCTCTCTCTACCGTTGTATAAAAACCGGAACCGGGTACTACAACGTAAAGATACAGATACAGAAGTGATCCGATTTGGGTACTGGTCCGATTTGGGTCCTGCTTCCTTATTATATCAGCATGTGTATTTCAGACATTTGTAACTTACCCCTGTGGTTTCACTCATTTGTTCACCATCATTTTAATGTACACAAGAAATTGCGAACACAAATGACTTGTCTGTTGACATTTGCCCTAAATATGTATAGTCGCATTCTAGTCTATGTGCCCACGGACTTAGATAATCTACTTCCGTGATGTAACCAAATCTGCCTATATATCCAGCTTTGTCGGTGCTCCAATACCCGGTTTAGGTATTGTGGTGCGAAAATTTGAATCACCACCCAAAGCATGATTCGCACCTGATTTTCTGCACCTGAGATGTACGAACTGAGACAGGTCGTGCCGGTTGATTATTCTCAATAAGTCTAACACGTTCATGAAGTTGGACTCCGATACCAAATTCATTTTTTCCATGCACAACAAAAAACTGAATCCGTCTTGGACCTTGGACGTCATCTCCTCCGATATCAAGCCCACACAGAAGTATTTCAGAAGTTTGATGTCTCTCTCGGTCATTTGATCACCTACAATATGAAACATTTCGTGAAGAGACATCGATATGTAATCCTCGTCAACAACCTCGTTTGTTGGATTACAAGGAATGGTCGCCATCTTCGTCAGCGATGTGTGTGTTATCATCGCACTCGATGTAATTTAAACGTTTGATAGTAATATTATAAATTGCTTCCCGATTAAAACGTTTTATTCACGCTAGGCCTACATATAATATTAAAAACAAATTATGGACAATCCGGATAGTTGGGTGCGACAATCACCGAAACGGACCGAAACGAAACCGAAACGGACCGGACCGAAACGGAGTCGAAATGGAAACCATAAGATATTTAAACGGAATTCAATACAGTTTTGAATGTGTGTAACCAAAACGGACCCCGATCGGAACCGAGATGACGAAGGTGATTCAAAATAAATAAATAATCTTGTATGTTTAAATATAAACACACACTATCAATGTATTTTTTAAATAAAAACACAGATCTTCACTTTAAAAAAAGTGCATCTGACGAGCTGAGAAGCTGTGAATCAAATTTATATATACTTCTCGATACAAAATTAAACTAGAATTTTGTTTTTGTGAAAAAAAAAACATATGTCTCCCCCTATTAGCCAATAGAAAAACTCCAGTATAAAAAATTAACGAAGGACCATATCGCTTTAACATGTCATTCAAAAGTTTCATTTAAGTAACATAGCCAATTAAAGATGCATTTTTATCGCACCTCAGACAGAGATATACCATGTCATGCCCCATGCTAGATTTTTCTTTCTCCCACACCTGACAGATTTATCTCCCGTTTTGCCAGTGCTAGATTTATCTGTCTCCGCACTAGGGTTGAGACGGGGGGATTCCCCTATTCATAACAAATTAATGGCATGACGTCACTTCAACAAGACAATGACGTCACGTCAACAATCCATCAACAAATTGCCTATATGTGTTTTGGGTCCATGTTTACCTTTATTTCACATTAAAATACTGTTAGATATGGTAGAAAAATAATCAATCGCTACTGGTTGTGTAAGATAGAAAAATCTCAACCCTCGGACTAAGATTTTTTGTCCAGAACTCGACAAGCCTTGTTCTGGACATAAAATCTTAGTCCTCGTGTTGAAATTTCTCTATCTTACACAACCGGTAGCGATAGATTCTATAAATCTCCTCTGATCTGTCTTGCACCTTTACGTGACATTTCGCGGAAGTTTATGTATTCATCCGCACGAAATTGACAATTTGCATTATAATTTTTTTGTTTTGTTGTTATTATATGTATATATTTACATTCTGTATGCTTAGACCCATTGACAAAAATTACATTCATAAATGCATAACACAGGTGTTCATAGAATCTCAGCACGTGGGAACTGATAGTAACCTGATCACACTGCGTAGTAATACACTACAAAAACTACTCACTCGGAACGACCGAACTAGATGCTTAATTCTTACATCTTAAAATATTATTGAACTGTGCTTTGTGAAATATCCACGTATTCACGTGTCCTGTGCTACAAATAAACATTGAATATGGAACTACATTTTGTTGTGTTATTGTTGTTGACGGTTGCTAAGATCTCTCACGATAGTGTCACATTTCCCCGCGAAAAAACACTGTTCTCGCCACTGCGTTGCACCCGTGTATAAGCAGGAACAAACCCTGTTTATTTGTTTTATTCGTTGTTATATCGATCCACTGAAAGGATTCGTCAATGTAAATATAAGGAATGATATTTATTTTTTCAACATTTATGAGGTCATAACAACAATGGGTTTTTGGACATATTTTACATGAATCGCTAACGCGATTCATTCAATATGTCCATAAACCCATTGTTGTTATGACCTCATAAATGTTGAAAAAATAAAAATCATTCCTTAAATATAGTTTTGATGTTGTTCGATATTTGATGTTGTAGATAAAATATAATCTACACTGAATATGTATTACATCTATGTAAGAATGGACTACATTTTTACGCGGGAGCATTCAAATGTAGCTTAAGTAGTGAAGGGGTCATTATCTTTTTTTTTACGAACTAAAAGGTGCGAAAAAAAAAAGTCAATTACCTGTAATTGAGCAAGATCGGGTTATCTCAGTCTCGGGCCAAGATTCTGTTTACCTCGGTTGGGATTTTGTTACAGAATCTTAACCCGATCTCGCTCAGTTACAGGTAATAGATTTTATTAATATTATATTGGATAATTCAGTTAATTTAGCACTAGCGATAATCACTTTGGCAAGACAACAGTCAAGACTGAAGAGGGGGTGGCCATTGGAATTGTCCAACTTCAATAACGAGCATGATCCCTATTAGTATTTGTTGCTGCTTGAATTCTGCAATGCATAGAGTTGATACGACGGTTTATATGTGCCATAGGGATGTTCTGCCACTCTTCTGGCGCAGAGCGGGTAGAGTGCAGTCTCTGGTGGATGCACCGCCAGTATTAAAGATGACACACGTCAGACAATCTTCGGTAAACAACTTTATCCAAAACGCATGGTTTTATAATACAAAACGAACAAGAGTTCCATCAAGGGGAATCACTCTAGTTACACAAGGTTGCACACCACCATTAGGCTACGCTACTGTCACTAACACTACAGCCATATAATACACAAGTATATGGTGGCGCACGTTTGATTGCGTCGATCCAACATGTCCCACATATGCTCTATTGGCGAGAGGTTGGGACTGTATGGGGCCAAGGTAACGTGTCAATATGGTTTTGGCGAAGATAGTCCATTGTACGTCTCGCCACACCGAGGATTTTCTTGTTCAAAGATTACATTAAGCTAGCAGACAAACGGCACAACGACATGTTGTAGAATAACGTCAATGTACCGTTGAACTGTCAAATTGCCTTTAATGACGACTAAGGGGGTTTTGCGGCCAATACAGACACCATATTAATGCTGCTACGTATACCACCAAACCTGTCGCATTCTACCATGCAGTTATCGGCATTAACGTTCACCAAGACGTTGAAAAACACACTGACATGTACCCATCTAAGCAGAAAAATGTGAATGGTGACTTGTCAGAGAAGAGTTCACAGCGCCATCGTTTTGTATAGGAAACATGTTTGGATAGTGTCGCTGGAGTCTGACGTCACATCAATGACAGTTCAAGGGCATTTCCACTGCAATGCGACACAGCTTAATGCCATAGGAATAGAGATGCCTCAGCACGGTATCTCGGCTTATTCTAGGATTGTGTGTCCCTGGTGTCTCATTTGCAGTTTTTTGTGCAGTTTCTGAACCAGTTGCGCAGGTGGACATTCAGTGCTCTCGCCACAGCATTTTGGGAGTTTCCAGCCAATAGTAACTGCACTGCCCTGTTGCGTGTATCGTTAGTTAGTCGAGGCATTTTGACGTAATCACAAACAAATTTCTTTTACGGGACAATTCTTACCCCAATACCAGGAAAATGATAAACAGGTCTGGGGTGCATGCAATGCGGCCACGTGTATCAGTGCGCATGCTAATCAGGCTATGTATTAATTATAAAGTATCACGGACAAGAGAATGTGTAGTATGACAGAGTTCAATCAACCGTGAATTGATGGTGAATTTGTATGATACCATGCTATTCAACACGACTAACAATAGTTTCAGGCATTTAAGGGGGGTTGCGTTTCTATTGCTTGTCAATGTATATAATACTTATCTAAATATCTATGCATCTTACTATTGTTCCTTTCAAAACTGAACACGCACACGACTGTGTCATCTCACATGATCTCAGTACCATATTTGCAAGTGTGGAATCTAAACCAAACATCAATAACATACATTTTTTTTTTTTTAAATGTTGTTCACAACATAATAACAAAGCAGAAAGTTTGAATAGTCTAAATAGCTGTACTCTGACGAGGCCAGGCCATAACTAGTCAGCACTAAATAGCTGTACTCTGACCAGCCCTACCTACCAGGCCATAACTAGTCAGCACTAAATAGGTGTACTAGCTCTGACCAACCCTACCTACCAGGCCATAACTAGTCAGCACTAAATAGCTGTACTCTAACCAGCCCTACCTACCTGGCCATAACTAGTCAGAACTAAATAGCTGTACTCTGACCAGCCCTACCTACCAGGCCATAACTAGTCAGCACCAAATAGCTGTACTCTGACCAGCCCTACCTACCCGGCCATAACTAGTCAGCACTAAATAGCTGAACTCTGATGAGGCCTACCTACCAGGCCATAACTAGTCAGCACTAAATAGCTGTACTCTAACCAGCCCTACCTACCTGGCCATAACTAGTCAGAACTAAATAGCTGTACTCTGACCAGCCCTACCTACCAGGCCATAACTAGTCAGCACTAGATAGCTGTACTCTGACAATGCAGGCCAGGCCATAACTTAGTCAGCACCTAATAGCTGTACTCTGACGAAACCTACCTACCAGGCCATAACTAGTCAGCACTAAATAGCTGTACTCTAACCAGCCCTACCTACCAGGCCATAACTTGTCAGCACCAAATAGCTGTACTCTAACGAGGCCAGGCCATAACTAGTCAGCACTAAATAGCTGTACTCTAACCAGGCCAGGCCATAACTAGTCAGCACTAAATAGCTGTACTCTAACGAGGCCAGGCCATAGCTAGTAAGCACTAAATAGCTGTACTCTAACGAGGCCAGGCCATAACTAGTCAGCACAATTATCAATATAGTTATTGAAACCTGAGTTCAGGAGCTGCTTGTCTTCTTTTATTCGTTTGTTCATTCATGTAGAATTAAAACAGAATGGATATGTTCAAATATATTAATGTATTTACTTCACCAGTCGTCTTTACCGTCATGTTGAATTTGCTGATTCCTCTCACCACAAAAATGTGAAAATAGCCATGCAATCAAACTCCTGTATAGAGAAAATAATCTTTATACACAGTTAATATAACACTGATCACTGTCTTGGAGTACCTTGTTACAGTCTGCTGGAACAGTATCACTATTGTATCTAATCTTTTGATTAACCTCTTACAACAGCTAGAGCAAGGGTCGTTCATGTACTTCATTGTTAATTCAAAGTAAAGATAACTTGACAACATCCGCATGAAGGCAATTTTTATTGCGACATAATATGGATGTTGGATATTATTTGCTTTGTGTTGTTTACAGGTAGTTATACAGTTTGTGAAAAAAATGCTGAAAACAAACATCTACACCAATTAAATATCAAACAATAACAAGCCATTCAGATTGATATGTCTCGCCTATGCCCCGCTTTAACCATCAATGCACATATCAGAGAAACTAAGTTAAACACAAAATCTTAATGTTGATTGAAATGCTGACAAAGTCAATGGACCACGAAGTATGCCGCATCCAGCATTTGATGCATGGGCTGAGATGTACTACCTAAGATGCATCTATGGTCCAAGTTTGGTTGGTGATGCTGATAAAGTCAATGGACCATGAATGGTATCCCACATCCAGCATTTGATGCAAAGCTGGAGATGTACTTACTACCAAAGATGCATCTATGGTCCAAGTTTGGTTGGTGAAGCACTTATAATTTCAGAGAAACTTACTTAAACACAAAAACTTAATGTTGATGCCGCCGTCGCCGGAAGAGCAACACCTACATTGTAAGTCTGGCTTCCACTTCGTGGTGGTGAGACAAAAACCTGTAGTTGCAAGTTCAATTATAATATACATACTTTTGCTATTAATTACGATATACTAAGCTAATTGATGTATCAGTGACACATTTATCAATCTCAACTGCAGTCTGCTGTTAAGTTTTTCACGCAATCAAACAATCTTAATGCATTTTCACAATGATAAAAAAAACAATCTTCTAATAGAACTAAATGAGAATTATTTGCGATAGCAGTAAAATTAGATAAACGTCTAAGAAAAATCAATTCCAGAGATTGTCTTGAGATATTAAGAGGACTAATGGCCATGAAGACGCTTACCTGATTTAAGTGGCTTTCACAAACTTGATACTATGAAGCAAGATACTATGAAGCAAGACCTTTCCAATCTTAACAAGGAGTCATTTGAATGTTTTCAATGAATTAGACTCCGGTGACCTTGAGTAAGTGTCAATAACATTTATGTTTGCAAACCTTGCATCACTGAGCAAGCAAGCTACTGTCCAAATATTATGGTCATCAGCCATCAGTTCTTCAGAAGAAGTGGTTTGTGTGTTTTAACCAATTTGACCCCTGTGATGTTTATCACTGGTAAAGGTATTAATTTATGTTCTGTGTTCAGAACTTCATAATTTTGTAGCAAGATGTACTGTATAGCTGTTAAATTTCACTGGGTTAAAATTTCGCAATTTTGTGCCCAAAAGTTATTTGCAGGGGTTTAATTTAGCAAATCACAATTTCTGTCTATTTCAGACTTTTGATTGATTAATCTTTATTTTAACTGTTAACATTTTTATATAGTGTACTTCTTTCAAAAAACTGTTTTGACCTAGTAACCTCAACTCAACGGATATCACAGAACCTTTCAGTGTTTGAATATTCCAATATTTCACATGTCTAGAAAAGCATCGTCTATTAGCCAGACTATTTTCCTTTGTAAGTTTGTTTACCATGTTCCCAGCCACACAATCCTATAGGACAGCTGTTAGTTACACAGATCGTTTTAGATGTCTAAAATGCTATTTCTTTTTCACCAATATAAGCTCCCAAGGGGCTATATATGTGTAGGCCATGAGTACAATGAGTACCTCCTATTTAACATGGTTTATATTGGCAATGTGGTTCTAAAGAAGAATTCATTTAAGGTTTGAAATGCATCTTTTTAACATTCATGAGGGTATGCAACACAGTTCCATTCAAACATATTCCATGATGCACGTAGCGCATCTTGGAGAATAGGTTTGAACGGAACTGTGTTGCATACCCTTATAAATGCTAAAAAGATGCATTTCAAACCTTATATTTACATTCTATTACATCCACCTTTATTATTTGAAATTAAGGGAAAAGTCATCTTTTTTCACGTTAAAAAGCAAAACACTGTCATGAAAACAACATTAATTGAACAGCCTTTTTCGCGGGAAAGATGATGCGTTGTCAACGGTGACGAAATACACAGTTGAGCAATAAACAAATAGTTCCACTTTGCATATTTTTTAATAATTTAATTTACATTACCAGCATGTTAAACAAGCATTGATTATCTTAATAATTGACAGTAGATCTAAATTTAAAACATAAATACCATGTAAAATATTTTAGTTGCAAAAAGTCAGAAATTTATTCCGTGTTCGCGGTTGTGCAGCGGCTACGCTCATCAGGCAACGAAGCGGTTCGACTTTCAACGAGATAGAAAGTGCATCCATGAAATGTGGAGTTTCCTTAGAGGTCATGCAACGGTACATGTAGTACTGTTAATATTACTACACATTTGCTTTTATTGAATCATGCAAACATTTTTAGTTGGTACTGTTATCTAGTGGCACTGTTTAGACAAATGACAGATGACGGACAGCAATGGATGGTATTAGCTTACTCTAACAAGGTAAACCTCTACACAACAACTTTAAGTATATAACTGTGAAACGGATGTCACATCCAAAAACTTGCAAATTATGCAGGCTAACCATAACATCAAAAAGTCTCCTGAGGGAAACATACATTTTAAAAGCAATCTACTTATTAAAAACTTCCGGGCGCCTGCCCTTCATCAGTTGCATTGAGGAACATGAGGCCTTGCGGTCCTGTATCGTCCACCTTGATCTTTATGCCAGGAATGGTTTATATGTATATGGGAAGAGCATCTCAATGTTTTCAAGGTCAAGATCTCGAAATTAAAATCCCTAGGGCTGGAGAAAGACCCCAGGGTCCATTCTACCATCATAAAAGTGTAAACCTCTTCATGTTTATCAAACATATATTTGGTGATGGGGTGGGGTGTACCCCAAGAGTCAAATAATAATATTATGACTGTATATATCATGTTATTCCTATCAAACGTATATATAGTTATTGGGTGGAGATCTCAACCATTTCAAAGATATGACACAAGAATTTGTACAATTTTTAATCTCCACCACCCACGGATGCTTCCAGTCAAAGTCAATCAAATTCCAGTGAGCGGAAGAAGAAGTCGTTTTCAGAAGTTATTGGAAGACAGACAACGGACTGACTGACTGATGACAGACTCCACTGTACTTTTTAACCTCGACTTGGTCCTTGGTTCAGGTAAGCTAAACATTGTGCAGATTCTAAATGATGTCCACCTTAAATAACTATATACATGCTTGCAAAGTATGTGATGACCAAATTGTTTGAGCAGATTAAGTTACAGCTATAATCACACCACCACATTTCCTTTCAACTTCAATGCTGTTGCTAAGAGAATGAGAATCCACATATATGTATTCAGTAGTGAGTTCAGTAATATCTGTTGGGGTGTCCTGGTAGTTGTGAGTTCAGCAATATCTGTTGGGGTGGTCCTGGGAGTTGTGAGGTCAGTAATATCTGTTGGGGTGGTCCTCGTAGTTGTGAGTTCAGTAATATCTGTAGGGGTGTCCTGGTAGTTGTGAGTTCAGTAATATCTGTTGGGGTGTCCTGGTAGTTGTGAGTTCAGTAATATCTGTTGGGGTGTTGTCCTGGTAATGAGGGTCGGCCTGGTGCTCCTTGTGTTGGAAAGTTTGCCTGAAATTGTAAGAGCATTAAAGGGACTATAATGAAAAAATTGCTGTCAAAAAATATCATAAACCACAACATTTTTAGAAAATATGCCACAAAACATACAATTGTTCTAAATTATACTAACTTATAGTGTCTGCAATTACATTTAATAATTTTTGAAAACTGCCATGTAATGACTCCTAAGCCAGGCACATGTGTGTGTCGAGAAAGAAAACTACCATGGCTAACAAAATGCAGTCTTTCATGATGTAGATAGAAAAGAAGCTTAACATGGATGTAAAAGATCTTGATTCTGACTTTCCATTCAAAAGTCTTCTACCAAATGAACAAGACCATTTTGAAGGAAGACAAATCTGTACCTGGGGGTTACTTTGGCATCTAACCTCAAAAGGATAACACACATCAACAATATATGTACGAAAACAAATTCAACACTTGGATTCATCTGCAGAAATTTACAACAATGTCCTTAAAACACCAGGAAAACAGCAAACATCACCTTAGTACGACCAACCTTAGAATACAGAGCCATCATAAGGGACCCTTACCTGCAATCTGACATTACTAAAATGGAGAAAACCCAAAGACGAGCTGCGTGATTTCTATGTGGGGATTACAAATTGAGAACACCAGGTAGCGTCACTGATACGCTCAAAGACCTAGACCTACCATCACTACAGCAAAGACCTAGACCTACCATCACTCCAGCAAAGACCTAGACGTACCATCACTCCTGCAAAGACCAAAACCTTCCGTCACTCCAACAAAGACCTAGACCTACCATCACTCCAGCAAAGACCTAGACCTTCCATCACTCCAGCAAAGACCTAGACCTTCCATCACTCCAGCAAAGACCTAGACCTACCATCACTCCAGCAAAGACCTAGACCTTCCATCACTCCAGCAAAGACCTAGACCTTCCATCACTCCAGCAAAGATCTAGACCTACCATCACTCCAGCAAAGACCTAGACCTTTCATCACTACAGCAAAGATCTAGACCTTCCATCACTCCAGCAAAGACCTAGACCTCCCATCAATCCGGCAAAGACCTAGACCGTCCATCACTCCAGCAAAGACCTAGCCCTACCATCCCTCCAGCAAAGACCAAGACCTTCCATCACTACAGCAAAGACCTAGACCTTCCATCATTCCGGCAAAGACCTAGACCTACAATCACTCCAGCAAAGATCTAGACCTACTATCACTCCAGCAAAGACCTAGACCTGCCATCACTCCAGCAAAGACCTAGACCTTACATCATTCCAGCAAAGACCTAGACCTGCCATCACTCCAGCAAAGACCTAGCCCTACCATCCCTCCAGCAAAGCCCTAGACCTTCAACACTCCAGCAAAGACCTAGACCCACAATCACTCCAGCAAAGATCTAGACCTTCCATCACTCGAGCAAAGACCTAGACCTTCCATCACTCCCGCAAAGACCTAGACCTACCATCACTACAGCAAAGACCTAGACCTTCCATCCCTCCAGCAAAGACCTAGACCTTACATCACTCCAGCAAAGACCTAGCCCTACCATCACTCCAGCAAAGACCTAAACCTTCCATCACTCCGGCAAAGACCTAGACCTTCCATCCCTCAGCAAAGACCTAGACCTTCCATCATTCCGGCAAAGACCTAGACCTACAATCACTCCGGCAAAGACCTAGACCTACAATCAATCCGGCAAAGACCTAGACCTACCATCACTACAGCAAAGACCTAGACCTTCCATCCCTCCAGCAAAGACCTAGACCTTACATCATTCCAGCAAAGACCTAGACCTACCATCCCTCCAGCAAAGACCAAGACCTTCCATCACTACAGCAAAGACCTAGGCCTTCCATCCCTCCAGCATAGACCTAGACCTACCATCACTCCAGCAAACACCTAGACCTTTCATCACTACAGCAAAGACCTAGACCTTCCATCCCTCCAGCAAAGATCTAGACCTACCATCACTCCAGCAAAGACCTAGACCTTCCATCACTCCAGCAAAGACCTAGACCTTCCGTCACTCCATCAAAGACCTAGACCTTCCATCAATCCAGCAAAGACCAAGACCTTCCATCACTACAGCAAAGACCTAGACCTTCCATCACTCCAGCATAGACCTAGACCTACGATCACTCCGGCAAAGACCTAGACCTACAATCACTCCAGCAAAGACCTAGACCTTCCATCACTCCAGCAAAGACCTAGACCTACTATCACTCCAGCAAAGACCTAGACCTTCCATCACTCCAGCAAAGACCTAGACCTACCATCAATCTGGCAAAGACCTAGACCTTCCATCACTCTGGCAAAGACCTAGACCTACAATCACTCCGGCAAAGACCTAGACCTTCGATCACTCCAGCAAAGACCTAGACCTACCATCAATCCGGCAAAGACCTAGACCTTCCATCACTCCGGCAAAGACCTAGACCTACAATCACTCCAGCAAAGACCTAGACTTACCATCAATCCGGCAAAGACCTGGACCTTCCGTCACTCCATCAAAGACCTAGACCTTCCATCACTCCAGCAAAGACCTGGACCTTCTGTCACTCCATCAAAGACCTAGACCTTCCATCACTCCAGCAAAGACCTGGACCTTCTGTCACTCCATCAAAGACCTAGACCTTCCATCACTCCAGCAAAGACCTGGACCTTCTGTCACTCCATCAAAGACCTAGACCTTCCATCACTCCAGCAAAAACCTAGACCTACAATCACTCCAGCAAAGACCTAGACCTTACATCACTCCGGCAAAGACCTAGACCTACAATCACTCCAGCAAAACCTAGACCTTCCATCCCTCCAGCAAAGACCTAGACCTACAATCACTCCAGCCAAGACCTACACCTACCATCACTCCAGCAAAGACCTAGACCTACTATCACTCAAGCAAAGACCTAGACCTTTAATCACTCCAGCAAAGACCTACACCTACCATCACTCCAGCAAAGACCTAGACCTACAATCACCCCAGCGAAGTCCTAGTCCTTCCATCACTCCGGCAAAGACCTAGACCTACAATCACTCCAGCCAAGACCTACTAGACCTAGACCTACGATCACTCCGGCAAAGACCTAGACCTTCCATCACTCCAGCATAGACCTAGACCTACGATCACTCCGGCAAAGACCTAGACCTACAATCACTCCAGCAAAACCTAGACCTTCCAACACTCCAGCAAAGACCCAGACCTACAATCACTCCAGCAAAACCTAGACCTTCCATCACTATCACTCCGGCAAAGACCTAGACCTTCGATCACTCCAGCAAAGACCTAGACCTACCATCCCTCCAGCAAAGACCTAGACCTTCCATCACTCCAGAAAAGACCTAGACCTTCCATCATTCCGGCAAAGACCTAGACCTACAATCACTCAAGCCAAGACCTACACCTACCATCACTCCAGCAAAGACCTAGACCTTCCATCATTCCGGCAAAGACCTAGACCTACAATCACTCCAGACAATCACTCCAGCAAAGACCTAGACCTTCCAACACTCCGGCAAAGACCTAGACCTACAATCACTCAAGCCAAGACCTACACCTACCATCACTCCAGCAAAGACCTAGACCTTCCGTCACTCCGGCAAAGACCTAGACCTTCCATCACTCCAGCAAAAACCTAGACCTACAATCACTCCAGCAAAGACCTAGACCCTTCCATCATTCCGGCAAAGACCTAGACCTACAATCACTCCAGCCAAGACCTACTAGACCTAGACCTACGATCACTCCGGCAAAGACCTAGACCTTCCATCACTCCGGCAAAGACCTAGAGCTACAATCACTCCAGCAAAGACCTAGACCTTACATCACTCCGGCAAAGACCTAGACCTACAATCACTCAAGCCAAGACCTACACCTACCATCACTCCAGCAAAGACCTAGACCTACTATCACTCAAGCAAAGACCTAGACCTTTAATCACTCCAGCAAAGACCTAGACCTACCATCAATCCGGCAAAGACCTAGACCTTCCATCACTCCGGCAAAGACCTAGAGCTACAATCACTCCAGCAAAGACCTAGACCTTACATCACTCCGGCAAAGACCTAGACCTACAATCACTCAAGCCAAGACCTACACCTACCATCACTCCAGCAAAGACCTAGACCTTCCAACACTCCGGCAAAGACCTAGACCTACAATCACTCCAGCCAAGACCTACACCTACCATCACTCCAGCAAAGACCTAGACCTTCCGTCACTCCGGCAAAGACCTAGACCTTCCATCACTCCGGCACTTCCATCATTCCGGCAAAGACCTAGACCTACAATCACTCAAGCCAAGACCTACACCTACCATCACTCCAGCAAAGACCTAGACCTACTATCACTCAAGCAAAGACCTAGACCTTTAATCACTCCAGCAAAGACCTAGACCTACCATCCCTCCAGCAAAGACCTAGACCTACTATCACTCAAGCAAAGACCTAGACCTTTAATCACTCCAGCAAAGACCTACACCTACCATCACTCCAGCAAAGACCTAGACCTTCCGTCACTCCGGCAAAGACCTAGACCTTCCATCACTCCGGCACTTCCATCATTCCGGCAAAGACCTAGACCTACAATCACTCAAGCCAAGACCTACACCTACCATCACTCCAGCAAAGACCTAGACCTACCATCACTCCAGCAAAGACCTAGACCTACAATCACTCCAGCAAAGACCTAGACCTTCCATCACTCCGGCAAAGACCTAGACCTACAATCACTCCAGCAAAACCTAGACCTTCCATCACTCCAGCAAAGACCTAGACCTACAATCACTCCAGCAAAGACCTAGACCTTCCATCACTCCGGCAAAGACCTAGACCTACAATCACTCCAGCAAAACCTAGACCTTCCATCACTCCAGCAAAGACCTAGACCTACAATCACTCCAGCAAAGACCTAGACCTTCCATCACTCCGGCAAAGACCTAGACCTACAATCACTCCAGCAAAACCTAGACCTTCCATCACTCCAGCAAAGACCTAGACCTACAATCACTCCAGCAAAGACCTAGACCTTCCATCACTCCGGCAAAGACCTAGACCTACAATCACTCCAGCAAAACCTAGACCTTCCATCACTCCAGCAAAGACCTAGACCTACAATCACTCCGGCAAAGACCTAGACCTTCCATCACTCCGGCAAAGACCTAGAGCTACAATCACTCCAGCAAAACCTAGACCTTCCATCACTCCAGCAAAGACCTAGACCTACCATCACTCCGGCAAAGACCTAGACCTTCCATCACTCCGGCAAAGACCTAGAGCTACAATCACTCCAGCAAAGACCTAGACCTTCCATCACTCCAGCAAAGACCTAGACCTACCATCAATCCGGCAAAGACCTAGACCTTCCATCACTCCGGCAAAGACCTAGACCTACAATCACTCCAGCAAAGACCTAGACCTTCCATCACTCCAGCAAAGACCTAGACCTACAATCAATCCAGCAAAGACCTAGACCTTCCATCACTCCAGCAAAGACCTAGACCTCCATCATTCCATCAAAGACCTAGACCTTCCATCAATCCAGCAAAGACCAAGACCTTCCATCACTCCAGCAAAGACCTAGACCTTCCATCACTCCGGCAAAGACCTAGACCTACAATCACTCCAGCAAAGACCTAGACCTTCCATCACTCCGGCAAAGACCTAGACCTACAATCACTCTAGCAAAGACCTAGACCTTCCATCACTCCGGCAAAGACCTAGACCTACAATCACTCCAGCAAAGACCTAGACCTTCCATCACTCCAGCAAAGACCTAGACCTTCCATCACTCCGGCAAAGACCTAGACCTTCAATCACTCCAGCAAAGACTTTGATCTACCATCACTCCAGCAAAGACCCAAGACCTACCAACACTCCAACAAAGACCTAGACCTTCCATCACTCCAGCATAGACCTAGACCTTTCATCACTCCAGTGAGGGGGGTTCCTGGTTGGTTTGTATCAGTGGTGGGTGGAGTGTATACTTACAGGGGGATAGCTGGTTGGTTTGTAGTGGTGGTGGGTGGAGTCTATAATAACAGGGGGGTAGCTGGTTGGTTTGTAGTGGTGATGGGTGGAGTGTATACTTACAGGGGGGTAGCTGGTTGGTGTGTAGTGGTGGTGGGTGGAGTGTATACTTACAGGGGGGTAGCTGGTTGGTGTGTAGTGGTGATGGGTGGAGTCTTTACTTACAGGGGGTAGCTGGTTGGTTTGTAGTGGCGGTGGGTGGAGTCTATACTTACAGGGGGGTAGCTGGTTGGTGTGTAGTGGCGGTAGCTGGAGTCTATACTTACAGGGGGGGAGCTGGTTGGTTTGTAGTAGCGGTGGCTGGAGTCTATACTTACAGGGGGGAAGCTGGTTGGTGTGTAGTGGTGATGGATGGAGTGTAAACTTACAGGGGGGTAGCTGGTTGGTTTGTAGTGGCGGTAGCTGGAGTCTATACTTACAGGGGGGTAGCTGGTTGGTGTGTAGTGGTGGTGGGTTGAGTGTATACTTACAGGGGGGTAGCTGGTTGGTGTGTAGTGGTGGTGGGTGGAGTGTATACTTACAGGGGGGTAGCTGGTTGGTTTGTATGGGCAGTTGCTGGAGTCTATACTTACAGGGGGGAAGCTGGGTGGTTTGTAGTGGTGGTGGGTTGAGTGCATACTTACAGGGGGGTTGCTGGTTGGTTTGTAGTGGTGGTGGATTGATCTTATACTTACAGGGGGTAGATGGTTGGTTAGTAATGGTGGTGGGTGGAGTGTATACTTACAGGGGGATAGCTGGTTGGTGTGTAGTGGCGGTAGCTGGAGGCTATACTTACAGGGGGGTAGCTGGTTGGTTTGTAGTGGTGGTGGGTTGAGTGCATACTTACAGGGGGGTTGCTAGTTGGTTTGTAGTGGTAGTGGATTGAGTATATACTTACAGGGGGGTAGCTGGTTGGTTTGTAGTGGCGGTGGCTGGAGTCTTTACTAACAGGGGGGTAGCTGGTTGGTTTGTAGTGGTGGTGGGTTGAGTGTATACTTACAGGGGGATAGCTGGTTGGTTTGTAGTGGTGATGGATGGAGTGTATACTTACAGGGGGTTAGCTGGTTGGTTTGTATTGGCAGTTGCTGGAGTCTATACTTACAGGGGGGAAGCTGGTTGGTTTGTAGTGGTGGTGGGTTGAGTGCATACTTACAGGGGGGAAGCTGGTAGCTAGTTGGTTTGTAGTAGCGGTGGCTGGAGTCTATACTTACAGGGGGAAGCTGGTTGGTTTGTAGTGGCGGTGGCTGGAGTCTTTACTAACAGGGGGGTAGCTGGTTGGTTTGTAGTGGTGATGGATGGAGTGTATACTTACAGGGGGGTAGCTGGTTGGTTTGTAGTAGCGGTGGCTGGAGTCTATACTTTCAGGGGGAAGCTGGTTGGTTTGTAGTGGCGGTGGCTGGAGTCTTTACTTACAGGGGGGTAGCTGGTTGGTTTGTAGTGGTGGTGGGTTGAGTGCATACTTACAGGGGGGTAGCTGGTTGGTTTGTATTGGCAGTTGCTAGAGTCTATACTTACAGGGGGGAAGCTGGTTTGTTTGTAGTGGTGGTGGGTGGAGTGTATACTTTCAGGGGGGTAGCTGGTTGGTTTGTAGTAGCGGTGCTTGGAGTCTATACTTACAGGGGGGTAGCTGGTTGGTGTGTAGTGGTGGTGGGTTGAGTGTATACTTACAGGGGGTAGCTGGTTGGTTTGTATTGGCAGTGGCTGGAGTCTATACTTACAGGGGGGTAACTGGTTGGTTTGTAGTGGTGATGGGTTGAGTGTATACTTACAGGGGGGTAGCTGGTTGGTGTGTAGTGGCGGTGGGTTGAGTGTATACTTACAGGGGGGTAGCTGGTTGGTGTGTAGTGGTGGTGGGTTGAGTGTATACTTACAGGGGGATAGCTGGTTGGTTTTTAGTGGTGGTTGTTGGAGTCTATACTTACAGGGGGGTAGGTGGTTGGTGTGTAGTGGTGTTGGGTGGAGTCTATACTTACAGGGGGGTATAGCTGGTTGGTGTGTAGTGGTGGTGGGGGGAGTCTATACTTACAGGGGGGTAACTGGTTGGTGTGTAGTGGTGTTGGGTGGAGTCTATACTTACAGGGTTGCTGGTTGGTTTATATGTAGTGGTGGTAGGAGGAGCTTGGCCTCTGGCTGAGTATCCTGTCATTATACTTCCCTGTAAATTAATAGACAACATTATGGTTTAATGTTACATTTGTATAGAGATACACATTAAGTAAAATTAAATATCAAAAAGGTTTTTTTGAAAAGAACTAGGTCACATTTTCAGTTAGGTCCTGAGCAATGCAGAACAAGAGGCCCAGAGGGCCTGTATAGCTCACCTGGAATGTTAGCAAAATTGAAGTTGAAATAGCCAGATGTTGCTGGTAGTGTACATGTATTACATGGTTAGTCAGGGGTTATATTTACATGTACATGCAATTGGACAAAATCCTGTTATTCCTACATGAAAAGGAGGATTTTGAAGAATTTGATATGTTTCCCCTATTGGGCCCCGCCCCTCTGCCCCCCAAGGGGGCCAGACCCACTGTTATACAAAATTAAGTCCCCCTTCACCAAAGGATGCTTTAGACCAAATATGGACAAAATCCTGTCATTCCTACAGAAGTAGAAGGATTATACAGCTATTTTTTCTATTTTCCCTATTTGGCCCGCCCCCTTGCCCTCAGGGGGTTCAAACCCACCATTTATACAAAATTTATTTCCCTTCCCAATAGTATGCTACTGTTCAAATTTGGTCAAAATACCTTCATCCCAATGGAAGGAGAAAGATAATAAAGCTATTCCTCTATATCCCTTATTGGGCCCCGCCTCCCTGAACCAAGGAGGTGGTCAGACCCAACGTTAATACAAAATTGGTTCCCCTTCACCAAAGAGTGCTTCATCCCAATTTTGGACAGACTTCTGTCATTCTTGCCCCTGTGTGTGTGTGGGGGGGGNCACTTGGCCCCTATATAACTCTTTTATATGTATATATGTAGAATAGAAATGAACCCGAGGGTACAGAATTTAGGATAGCATCTCAGGCATGCTGAGGTTTCTGAACCCAAATTCTACAGCCAAGCCATTTCTATCCCACATAATTTACATAGGATAAAGTTATTTTCTTACATTGCTTATCAATTTATTTGATCGAGATGTGTATTGCCACCAACTCGTGGCAAAACAGCAACTTTAATACTGAACCAATATTAAAATTATATTATATCACTGGAAAGAGTGTATCAACTTATAAACTTCAGTTTATAAATAAGACCACAATAAATGAAGGTAAATTACTTGAACTGGAAAATAAAACTTAACAACTTAGTAACCAAAATTAATCCCCACTGGGAACATGCACTTAATGTGCTGTTTTGAATACAAAGAATTGCATCATTCGTTGCCGGACAAATGTTGATTTCTCAGATATTATCGGCTGCCAGTTAGTCATAATGCTGCTAAAATGAAGATGTGTTTGTCTATAAACAACAACACGAAACAATAACAACATTTGTTCACAGTTACCTTTTTATTTCTTGCAGCAGTTACACCTCGTCTAAAAAGAACATTAACAATCTGCCATTTTATTATATGTGCGGGGGCGAGTCTAGTACGGACATCCGAAACGGAATCCAGACCGTAGTTGCAGTACGGAAAGAGTTAATAGTTAAGAGTCCGAACACATTTTTTAGGCAGAAATACAGCTAAAGGGGAAACATTCTAAATATCTCTCACCTTGCTTGATTGCTGTTGTTGTTGTTGTTGTTGTTGCTGCTGCTGTTGCTGTTGCTGCTGCTGCTGCTGTTGTTGTTGTTGTTGTTGTTGCTGTTGCTGCTGCTGCTGCTGTTGTTGTTGTTGTTGTTGTTGTTGTTGTTGTTGTTGTTGTTGTTGTTGCTGCTGCTGCTGTTGTTGAAGTTGAATCTGTTGATGAACAAGTCCTGCTTGTGGTCCTGACAATGGTGCCACACCTCTTATCTGTGACTGGGGAAAAAACCCAGCTCAATAATTAGACATTTTGTGGCTATATTGACATTAATTCTGTGTACCACCAACAATTCTGATGTTACAACATCATGACTCAGCTTTGCTATCTATAACACACAGGAAAAGGATAAAATTGATGAGTCTACATTTATCAGTTTTAATAACTGACAAAACTAAAAATAGCATTAGTACCATATAACATTTACAGTACAAAAGGCCCAGAGGGCCTGTATCGCTCACCTGAATATAATTGAAGTTATTGTTATGAAGTAAAGATCGATATAGCACTCCATGGTAGGTGCTGTAAGTACATATGAAATTTCAGAAAGATCCATCCAGTACTTCAGATATAGAGAACAAACTTCAAACAGAGCCCCACCCCTATACCCCTACGGGGGTCATACCCACCAATTATACAAAATTGAGTCACCGTCACCCAAGGATGCTCCACACTAAATCAGGATAAAATCCCTTAATCCCGATGGTCGGAGAAGGATTTTAAATGTTTTACCTCTATTTCTCCTATTGGGCCCGCCCTTCTGCCCCCGTCGGAGACCTACTGCTAATACAAAATTGAGTCCCCTTGGACCAAGGATGCTCCAGACTAAATTAGGATAAAATCCCTTAATCCCTATGTTAGTAGAAGGATTTTAAAGGTTTTACCTCTATTTTCCCTATTGGGCCCCGCCTCTCTGCCTACAGGGGGGTCACACACAACGTTTATACAAAATTGGTTCCCCTTCACCCAAGAATGCTTCAGACCAAATATGGACAAAATCCTGTCATTCCTACCGAAGAAGAAGGATTTTGAAGATTTATCTCTATTTCCCCTATTGGGCCCTACCCCTCAGGTCCAAGGGGGGCCACACACCGTTTATACAAAATTTGTTCCCCTTTACCCGAGGATGTTCCACACCAAATATGGACCAAATCCTTTCATTCCTACAGAAGAAGAAGGATTTTAAAGCATAATTTGCTATGTTTCCCCTATCGGGCCCCACCCCTCAGGCCCCTGGGGGGCCAGACCCTTGATTTATACAAAATTTGTTCCCCTTTACCCGAGGATGTTCCACACCAAATATGGACCAAATCCTTTCATTCCTACAGAAGAAGAAGGATTTTAAAGAATAATTTGCTATGTTTCCCCTATTGGGCCCTGCCGCTCAGGCACCTGGGAGGCCAGATCCATGGGGTATACAAAATTGATTCCCCTTCACCCAAGAATGCTTCAGACCAAATATGGAACAAATCCTTTCATTCCTACAGAAGAAGGATTTAAAGAATTTGCTATATTTCCCCTAATGGGCCCCGCCCCTCAGCCCCCAGGGGGGCAAGACCCACCATTTATACAAACTTAGTCCCCCTTCCCCCAAGGACGCTTCTGACCAAATATGGACCAAAACCTTTCATTCCTACAGAAGAAGAAGGATTTTAAAGCATAATTTGCTACAATTCCATTATTAGGCCCCGCCCCTCAGGCACCTGGGGGGCCAGATCCACGGTTCATACAAAATTGGTTCCCTTTCACCCAAGGATGCTTCAGACCAAATATGGAACAAATCCTTCTATTCCTACAGAAGAAGAAGGATTTTAAAGAATTTGCTATATTTCCCCTATTGGGCCCTGCCCCTCAGCCCCAGGGGGGCTAGACCCACCATTTATACAAACTTTGTCCCACTTCCCCCAAGGATGCTTCTGACCAAATATGGAACAAATTCTTTCATGTCTACAGAAGAAGAAGGATTTTAAAAAAAAATTTGCTATATTTTCTCTATTTGGCCCCGCCCCTCAGGCCCCTGGGGGGCCAGACCCACCATTTATACAAATTGGTTCCCTTCACCCATGGATGCTTCAGACAAAATATGGACTAAATCCTTTCATGCCTACAGAAGAAGAAGGATTTTAAAGAATAATTTGCTATGTTTCCCCTATTGGGCCCTGCCGCTCAGGCACCTGGGGGGCCAGATCCATGGGGTATACAAAATTGGTTCCCCTTCACCCAAGAATGCTTCAGACCAAATATGGAACAAATCCTTTCATTCCTACAGAAGAAGGATTTTAAAGAATTTGCTATATTTCCCCTATTGGGCCCCGCCCCTCTGACCCGAGGGGGGCTACACCCTCTGTTATACAAATTTCAGGCCCCTTCCTTCAAAGCTGCCTTGAAAAAAATTGGTTGGTTAAGAACAAGAAGAAGATATACCTATTTGGCTCTGCCCCCAGGGGTGTCACATCCTCCGTTAATATAAAATTTAATTCCCTTTTTCCAAAGATGATCTAGAACAAGTTTGGTTAAAATCCCTTTATCAGTACAAAAAGAGAAAGATCTTTAATGGTTTCCTCTATTTCCCCTAATGAGCTCCACCCTTCTGCACCAAAAAAGGGGGCCACACACCCCAGTTCATACATTATTGATTCTTTTTACCCTATAAGCATGCTTCAGACCACATTTGGTATAAATCCCTTCATTTGTACAGAAGGAGAAAGATGTTCCTCTATTTCCCCTATTGGGTCCCACCACTCTGCCCCAAGGGGGCTATACTCTCCATTTATATAAACTTGAGGCATCTTTGTCCAAAGATTCTCTAGATTTTCTTTTGTCCAAGTCCTTCTATTGAACTAGTAGCGTTTTGACGGACGACGGATGCAGGACGCTTCAATTCAATGGTTCAGTAACATTTGTGCAGCAGAAAAGAAATACACCTTCTCACATAGTTCAATGACCTTAAGATAACATGTCAGTGGATACACAAGTGATACTACACACCTGCTGCATCTTGTACTTCTCTTCGTTAAACCCTGCCTTCTGATTGGCATGTTCCAACTGCTGCTGTAGCGGAATGGCTGTACCGTGGCCTGGAGCCATGTAACCTGCAATAAACAATGACTTATATGACTCCAAATCTTCATGCTTAGCAATTGTAAATATGATAACAGTATATGATGATCTCTGAAGTTTCCATGTTATGACCCAGGGTACCAAGACTTTATTTGTCTTTCATGCACAGCAAATATACATATGTGACAAATTAAATGGGTTAGGATCTCAGCAGTTTCAAAGTTATGATCCAGGAACAAGTCCTTCAGGGTGTGGCCAGACCCCAGAGTCACTTCTGATATCATTATTGTGTCTGTCACTTTCTGCCTAGCAATTGCATAATATGGTATACGGGTGGGGATCTCAACCTTTTAAAAGTTAAGTCCCAGGAACTTAGTCTCCATGTTTGGGGTCATACCATGGGGTCATTCTGGTAGAATATGTGTATCTGTCTCCTTATACTGTACTCAGCAATTGTATATAGTATATATGTTATGGGTTGGGCATTTTAATCATTTCCAAGTTAAAAACACTTTTTGGCCCTGCCCAAACGGGAGTCAACCTTTCAACTGGTAAAATCTGAGGTTGCACCAACTGAAAATGAATCCAATCAATTATGATTGATATCCATCTCTTAGTTCCTAAGAAGAAAGCACTTAAGCTATATGGCCAAAGTGTCCTTTTCACCCCTCCCCTCCCTTTTCCCGGGGAGGGTCAGCCCTTTCATTTGTACACTTTTGTATCCCCACCACCTGGGAATGCTACTAACTACATTATGCTTGATGTTCATATCTTAGTGCCAAAGAATTTGACGATTAAATCAATATTGTAAAATTACCCCCTTTTGCCGCCGCCCCTTAGCAGGGGAGTCAGCCCATACATTTGTTCAATTTTTAAATCCCCACCAGCTGAGAACACTTGAAACTTATCATGATTGATACAGCGGAACCTGCTTATAATGATATTCGATTTGCCTGAGAAAAATATCATAACAACCGATATATCATAATAAACAATTATAACCGTTTATAGGTTGTCTGAATGGGAAGTGAAATGCCTTTTAATCATCAGACATACATAGATGTGAAAACATTTGATGATATTGATAAAAAGTAATATTGGAAATACTTTAAGTAAATTGTTAATTGTTATTTATATCAGTGTGTTGACAAAATTTGAGAAAATTGCATTATGCCATCATAAAGATCAGTATGTGAATTCTATTTTCCATCTCAAATGACTTCGAGCATTTCTTAAGAACTATTGTTATACTATAATACTACAATTCATTTCAACAAAAAACAAGAGGCCCAATGGGCCTGCATCGCTCACCTGGTATTAAACTCACACTTGTAATCTTAACAAGAGGCCCAAGAGGGCCTGTATCGCTCACCTGAATATTTAAGCAGTCATAGCAAAATATTCTCATTAAATATTATATTGCACTAAAAATATTTCCCTCGCAAACTTTGTTGGCTCCATCTATTGAAACTACCAGCAAAATATTATTATAAGATTCTATGCTTTTTGATTCTTCTTCAGAAGTTGCTGACATATTTTTCCCTGTGATCTTGTAAGTAGGTCAATGTCATTTTCCTTCTCAAATTGGTTAGCTCTATTCCAAAAAGCTACCAGCCAAATCTTATGAATCCATTCCTTTTAGTTCTCAAGAACAAATCCATTAAAATGTTGTTGACCTCTGTGACCTCTAAAGTAGGTTGAGGTCATTTTCATTTGCAAACTTTGGTGAGCTCTATCCCGGGAAGTCACCAGCCAAATATTATAATTTTATGCCTTTTAATTCTTCAGAAGAAGCTGTTTGAACTGTTTGACATATTTGAACGCTGTGACCTTGAAAGTAGGTCAAGGTCATTTTCATTCGCAAACTTTGTTTGGCTCTTTCCCAGGAAGCCACCTGCCAAATATTAAGATTTTATAACTACCAGTTCTTCAGAAGAAGTCGTTTAAAGTGTTTGACATATCTGCCTCATGTGACCTTAAAAGAAGGTCAAGGTCATTTTCATTCTCAAACTTTGTTCGGCTCTTTCCTAGGAAGCTACAAGCCAAATATAGAGATTATATACCTTTCAGTTCTTCAGAAGAAGTCGTTTGAAGTGTCTGACACATTTGACTCCTGTGACCTTGAAAGAAGGTCAAGGTCATTTTCATTCTCAAACTTTGTCGGGCTCTATCCAAGGAAGCCATCAATCAAAAATAAAGATTCTATACCTTTCAGTTCTTCAGAAGAAGTCATTTGAAGCTTTTGACATATATGACCCCTGTGACCTTGAAAGTAGGTCAAACTAGTTTTCATTCTCAAACTTTGTTGGGCTCTATCCCAGGAAGCCACCAGCCAAATATAAAGATTATATACCTTTCAGTTCTTCAGAAGAAGTCGTTTGAAGTGTTTGACACATTTGACCCCTGTGACCTTGAAAGAAGGTCAAGGTAATTTTCATTCTCAAACTTTGTTGGGCTCCATCCAAGGAAGCCATCAGCCAAATATGAAGATTCTATACCTTTTAATTCTTCAGAAGAAGTCGTTAGAAGTTTTTGACATATTTGACCCCTGTGACCTTGAAAGTTGGTCAAACTAATTTTCATTCTCCAACCTTGTTGGTCTCTATCCCAGGAAGCCACCAGCCAAATATACAGATTCTATACCTTTCAGTTCTTCAGAAGAAGTCGTTTGAAGTGTTTGACACATTGACCCCTGTGACCTTGAAAGTAGGTCAAGGTCATTTTCATTCTCAAACTTTGTTGGGCTCTATCCCGGGAAGCCATCAGCCAAATACGAAGATTCTATACCTTTTAGTTCTTCGTGCCAGGTGAGCTAAAAATGGACTAAAATACAGCTACAGGCAGAATATCAGTGTTTGATTCATAAGAACGTATCAAAAGATTTAAACATATGACGCCTGTGACCTTGAATGTCAAACAAGGACATTAGGTTGAAAGTGGGTCAAGGACATTCATTTGAACAAACTTGGTAGTCCTTCATCCCAGCACCATGCCAGAAGCTCACTTGGCTCTTTGGGCCAGGTGAGCTAAACAGTGTATATTATAATTAATCAGTCGTCGTCAGTTTAATATGACAATAACCTTTGTTACTTTTAGATCAATTTCCGGCACTATGCTGTCTGGACGGTATGCCCAGATTTTGTCACTTTTTCTTGGGAGATACGGGGAAATAACTTGCAAAGCGATAAGGAAACTATTGTGTAAATGATAAAAACCACACTACTTCCATGTGAAGTATTATATTCATTGAAATCAATTAACTACTGCACATGTTTTGATAAGACTACAAAATATGGCCAGCATGCGATTTACAGTTAGATGGACCTATTGTCCAGTTGTCACCCAAGGACAACTGACCTTAGTATTTAGCTTATAAATAGAACACTGCAAGGTAAACAAGAGCCCGCTGTTTGACTGACGTTATATCCCCCATTTAAGAATCAAGCAAAAGCTGCATTGATTATCGCTGACTTTAGGAAATAGGTCATGGCGTTATTCACATAGGCGATCTGTATCATTTGCCACAATGCAACAAAATAAAAGTATGGAACAAAATTGCATCGATAAAATAGATTTAATACTTGACCCCTATGACCTTGCAATTGAATGAAGGTCACCTATTTGAACCAACTTGGTAGCCCTTCATCCAAGCATGTTACTGGCAAAATATCATCACCCTAGGCCTCTTGGTTATTCAGAAGTTGTTTAAAGGTTTTAAACATATTTGACCCCTGTGATCTTGAATATAAGTCAAGGTCATTTATTTGAACAAACTTGGTAGCCCTTCATCCCAGCATGCTACAGACCAAATGTCACCATACTGATTCTTTTAGTTATTCAGAAGAAGTTGTTTAAAGGTTTTTTGAGACAATTGACCCCTGTGACCTTGAATATGAGTGAAGGTCATTCTTTTGAACAAACTTTGTAGCCCTTCACTCCAACATGTTACTGGCAAACTATCATCACCCTGGGCATTTTGGTTATTCAGAAGAAGTTGTTTAAAAGTTTTTAACATATTTGACCCCTTTGACCTTGAATAGTACTTAAGCCTATTAAAAGGTTCTACATGAAAAAGAATCCAAGTAAAGGATTGAACGGCATCCAGCTTATACATGACAATGTCTCATCCAGCTTATACACGACAACGCCTCATCCAGCTTATACACGACAACGCCTCATCCAGCTTATACACGACAACGCCTCATCCAGCTTATACACGACAACGCCTCATCCAGCTTATACACGACAACGCCTCATCCAGCTTATACACGACAACGCCTCATCCAGCTTATACACGACAACGCCTCATCCAGCTTATACACGACAACGCCTCATCCAGCTTATACACGACAACGCCTCATCCAGCTTATACACGACAACGCCTCATCCAGCTTATACACGACAATGCCTCATCCAGCTTATACACGACAATGCCTCATCCAGCTTATACACGACAATGCCTCATCCAGCTTATACACGACAATGCCTCATCCAGCTTATACACGACAATGCCTCATCCAGCTTATACACGACAATGCCTCATCCAGCTTATACACGACAATGCCTCATCCAGCTTATACACGACAATGCCTCATCCAGCTTATACACGACAATGCCTCATCCAGCTTATACACGACAATGCCTCATCCAGCTTATACACGACAATGCCTCATCCAGCTTATACACGACAATGCCTCATCCAGCTTATACACGACAATGCCTCATCCAGCTTATACACGACAATGCCTCATCCAGCTTATACACGACAATGCCTCATCCAGCTTATACACGACAATGCCTCATCCAGCTTATACACGACAATGCCTCATCCAGCTTATACACGACAATGCCTCATCCAGCTTATACACGACAATGCCTCATCCAGCTTATACACGACAATGCCTCATCCAGCTTATACACGACAATGCCTCATCCAGCTTATACACGACAATGCCTCATCCAGCTTATACACGACAATGCCTCATCCAGCTTATACACGACAATGCCTCATCCAGCTTATACACGACAATGCCTCATCCAGCTTATACACGACAATGCCTCATCCAGCTTATACACGACAATGCCTCATCCAGCTTATACACGACAATGCCTCATCCAGCTTATACACGACAATGCCTCATCCAGCTTATACACGACAATGCCTCATCCAGCTTATACACGACAATGCCTCATCCAGCTTATACACGACAATGCCTCATCCAGCTTATACACGACAATGCCTCATCCAGCTTATACACGACAATGCCTCATCCAGCTTATACACGACAATGCCTCATCCAGCTTATACACGACAATGCCTCATCCAGCTTATACACGACAATGCCTCATCCAGCTTATACACGACAATGCCTCATCCAGCTTATACACGACAATGCCTCATCCAGCTTATACACGACAATGCCTCATCCAGCTTATACACGACAATGCCTCATCCAGCTTATACACGACAATGCCTCATCCAGCTTATACACGACAATGCCTCATCCAGCTTATACACGACAATGCCTCATCCAGCTTATACACGACAATGCCTCATCCAGCTTATACACGACAATGCCTCATCCAGCTTATACACGACAATGCCTCATCCAGCTTATACACGACAATGCCTCATCCAGCTTATACACGACAATGCCTCATCCAGCTTATACACGACAATGCCTCATCCAGCTTATACACGACAATGCCTCATCCAGCTTATACACGACAATGCCTCATCCAGCTTATACACGACAATGCCTCATCCAGCTTATACACGACAATGCCTCATCCAGCTTATACACGACAATGCCTCATCCAGCTTATACACGACAATGCCTCATCCAGCTTATACACGACAATGCCTCATCCAGCTTATACACGACAATGCCTCATCCAGCTTATACACGACAATGCCTCATCCAGCTTATACACGACAATGCCTCATCCAGCTTATACACGACAATGCCTCATCCAGCTTATACACGACAATGCCTCATCCAGCTTATACACGACAATGCCTCATCCAGCTTATACACGACAATGCCTCATCCAGCTTATACACGACAATGCCTCATCCAGCTTATACACGACAATGCCTCATCCAGCTTATACACGACAATGCCTCATCCAGCTTATACACGACAATGCCTCATCCAGCTTATACACGACAATGCCTCATCCAGCTTATACACGACAATGCCTCATCCAGCTTATACACGACAATGCCTCATCCAGCTTATACACGACAATGCCTCATCCAGCTTATACACGACAATGCCTCATCCAGCTTATACACGACAATGCCTCATCCAGCTTATACACGACAATGCCTCATCCAGCTTATACACGACAATGCCTCATCCAGCTTATACACGACAATGCCTCATCCAGCTTATACACGACAACGCCTCATCCAGCTTATACACGACAACGCCTTATCCAACAAAAGCAATATTATACAAGAAATTTTGAAGCAAGAGAAGGTAGCACGTCAGATTGCCAAACCTATTCACGAGATATAAGTCCCTCTGACTTATTCCTGTTTCCTTTACTAAAGACATTGCTCTCTGGGAAACCGTATGGCTCTAGAAGTGATTCAGCTAAGGTTCCCATCAGTATACCAAGGGGAGACTTTGCGCAGTGTTTACATCATGGATAGCACGATTATGAGAGTGCGTTTTTGCTAAGGGGGAATACTTCGAAATAATGTTATATAAAGAACAAACTATGTACAACATACTTGATATACCTGACACTATTGATGCAAGAAGGACAGACACAACACCAAAAGCTCACCTCGATCGGCAGACCATTGATCATTTCCTAGTGCGATAGATTCTATAATATCTGGTCTTGTTAAATCATTCTATAATATCTGGTCTTGTCTAACCATTCTATAATATCTGGTCTTGTCTAACCATTCTATAATATCTGTTCTTGTCTAACCATTCTATAATATCTGGTCTTGTCTAACCATTCTATAATATCTGGTCTTGTCTAACCATTCTATATTATCTGGTCTTGTCTAGCCATTCTATAATATCTGGTCTTATTAAATCATTCTATAATATCTGGTCTTGTTAAATCATTCTATAGTATCTGGTCTTGTCTAACCATTCTATATTATCTGGTCTTGTCTAGCCATTCTATAATATCTGGTCTTGTCTAACCTTTCTATAATATCCGGTCTTGTCTAACCATTCTATAATATCTGGTCTTGTCTAACCATTCTATAATATCTGGTCTTGTCTAACCATTCTATAATATCTGGTCTTGTCTAACCATTCTATAATATCTGGTCTTGTCTAACCATTCTATAATATCTGGTCTTGTCTAACCATTCTATAATATCTGGTCTTGTCTAACCATTCTATAATATCTGGTCTTGTCTAACCATTCTATAATATCTGGTCTTGTCTAACCATTCTATAATATCTGGTCTTGTCTAACCATTCTATAATATCTGGTCTTGTCTAACCATTCTATAATATCTGGTCTTGTCTAACCATTCTATAATATCTGGTCTTGTCTAACCATTCTATAATATCTGGTCTTGTCTAACCATTCTATAATATCTGGTCTTGTCTAACCATTCTATAATATCTGGTCTTGTCTAACCATTCTATAATATCTGGTCTTGTCTAACCATTCTATAATATCTGGTCTTGTCTAACCATTCTATAATATCTGGTCTTGTCTAACCATTCTATAATATCTGGTCTTGTCTAACCATTCTATAATATCTGGTCTTGTCTAACCATTCTATAATATCTGGTCTTGTCTAACCATTCTATAATATCTGGTCTTGTCTAACCATTCTATAATATCTGGTCTTGTCTAACCATTCTATAATATCTGGTCTTGTCTAACCATTCTATAATATCTGGTCTTGTCTAACCATTCTATAATATCTGGTCTTGTCTAACCATTCTATAATATCTGGTCTTGTCTAACCATTCTATAATATCTGGTCTTGTCTAACCATTCTATAATATCTGGTCTTGTCTAACCATTCTATAATATCTGGTCTTGTCTAACCATTCTATAATATCTGGTCTTGTCTAACCATTCTATAATATCTGGTCTTGTCTAACCATTCTATAATATCTGGTCTTGTCTAACCATTCTATAATATCTGGTCTTGTCTAACCATTCTATAATATCTGGTCTTGTCTAACCATTCTATAATATCTGGTCTTGTCTAACCATTCTATAATATCTGGTCTTGTCTAACCATTCTATAATATCTGGTCTTGTCTAACCATTCTATAATATCTGGTCTTGTCTAACCATTCTATAATATCTGGTCTTGTCTAACCATTCTATAATATCTGGTCTTGTCTAACCATTCTATAATATCTGGTCTTGTCTAACCATTCTATAATATCTGGTCTTGTCTAACCATTCTATAATATCTGGTCTTGTCTAACCATTCTATAATATCTGGTCTTGTCTAACCATTCTATAATATCTGGTCTTGTCTAACCATTCTATAATATCTGGTCTTGTCTAACCATTCTATAATATCTGGTCTTGTCTAACCATTCTATAATATCTGGTCTTGTCTAACCATTCTATAATATCTGGTCTTGTCTAACCATTCTATAATATCTGGTCTTGTCTAACCATTCTATAATATCTGGTCTTGTCTAACCATTCTATAATATCTGGTCTTGTCTAACCATTCTATAATATCTGGTCTTGTCTAACCATTCTATAATATCTGGTCTTGTCTAACCATTCTATAATATCTGGTCTTGTCTAACCATTCTATAATATCTGGTCTTGTCTAACCATTCTATAATATCTGGTCTTGTCTAACCATTCTATAATATCTGGTCTTGTCTAACCATTCTATAATATCTGGTCTTGTCTAACCATTCTATAATATCTTGTCTTATTTCTGTAATGTGTGGTTTTGTTTAACCAATCAGATTACTGTATTTTGACCAGCTTACCTCCTGGTTGCTGCATCCTCTGAACTGGATAGCCTGGGTAGGCCTCTGGGGCGATTTGCTTAGGTTGCTGGTGGGTGGCGTAGTGATTCGGGTAGGCAGTGAAAGCTGATTGACTACTAGATCCACTGTATTTACTGGCTGGTGATTTGCTGCTTGTGTAACTGGGGGCGGCGGCAGCAGCGGCCTGTTGGTAAGCATGACTTGCTGCCTGCTGATTGGCATACGACACCTGTGTTGGCTGGCCTTGTGGAAAGTTTCCAGATTCTAGAAATATACATATTTTTTGTGACATAATAGACAGGTATTTCTAGCTATATTGGCTGTTTTGGTTATTTTTACATACAGATAAAGTTTCAGGAAGTTATCTTGAACAGTTTTTGAGTTATAGCTTGAAAACCAGATATACACAGACAGAGCCCATTTGCCATCCTTGATACTCCAGGGTTACGCTCACTTAAGCTCTCTGCACCCTGCAATACGTCATTGGTTGGTTGGTTGAAGGGTTTTGCGCCTACATGAATCCACCCTTATGGGTTTCATCTCACTGACGGAAGTCGGTGTTCTGTCGGCGTTCAATACGTCATGGTAAAGATGGGTATTTGATTTGTCTCAGGTACATAAAACAGACCAATCGCTAGGCTGATACCTGTCCTTTGAAGTTACAGGAGAGCGCACCCCACTTCAAAGCCAGTCAATTTTACCTTACAATATCGCAAGATTCTTTTGATGTACAATGCATATGAACGAATCAAATTAGTCTACTAGTATCATCCACGAAGTGGTGTGCACATTGAGCCTTTTAATTTGCCATGACATATTCCAGGGGTGCAGAGAGCGAAAGTTACCCTGGAATATCAAGGTTGTCCATTGATATATCCCCTGCCATCTTCATTGGGTGGGGACAACAACACAATATGTAGCAAAAACTTTCAGAAAGGATGGCAACACCATTTGTTTATACAAAACTCTGCACTTCTGGCCCAGGAATCCTTTTGTACTAAATATGGTTAAAATATTGGAGAACTGTTTTAAATATTTATCCTTGCTTTCCTAGTCCAGTGGCTCCAGGAATTCACACTGATGAGTACCCTTGGCCAAGTAATCTTCCACACCAGTTTGGTCAAAATCCACTGAGCTGTCTCATAAATACAAAGTTGATATACACAACATAAGCCTCTGACAACAATCTGGGTAGGTAAACTAGAATTATTTCAATATAAAGTATTCAATCTATCAGTGTCTCAAAGTAATGGTGAATTTACCATAAACAATAAGTCTACAGACCCCAGGATCAATTCTAATGTCAGGACTACATTCATCTCTTTCAGCCCAGCATTTATATTTATAGTTTTGGGGTGGGGATCTCAACCGTTTCAAAGTTATGACCCACGGGTTAAGTCTGCAAGGGTGGAGCAGACCCTGGGGTCAATTCTAATATCATGACTGCATTCGTCTCTTTATGCCCAACAATTGTATATATAGTTTTGGGATGGGAATCTTAACCCAGGGACTATGTTTCCAAGGTTGGGGCCAGACCCCAGGGCCATCCTGGAAGTAAATGTGCATTCTTCTCTTCATACTCAGTAATTGTATATATAGTTATAGGGTGGGGATCTCAACAATTTCCGAGTAATAAACTTTGTTTGGCCCCACCCGTTAGCCCCCCAGGGGGTCCGCCTCAGCATTTGTACAATTTTGAATCCCTGCCTTCCATGAATGCTTCCAACCAAAAATGATTGATATCCATGACACAGTTCTACAGAAGAAATCGTTTATAGCAATATAGCCAAATTGCCCCCCTTTGGCCCCACCCTCAGCCCCCATGGGGGTCAGCCCAACCACTTGTACAATTTTGAATCCCCACCACCTAGGGATGCTTCTAGTCAAATATGGTTGATATCCATATTTTAGTTCCAGAGAAGAAGTCACTTAAAGCAATATAGCCAAATAACCCTTTTTTGCTCAGCCCCCTTTGGGGTCAGCCCCAACATTTGTACAATTTTAAATCCCCGCCTCGCATGAATGCTTCTGACCAAATATAATTGATATCCATGCTATGGTTCTACAGAAGAAGTCATTTATAGCAATGGAGCCAAATTGCCCCTTTTTGGCCAAACCCCTTAGTCTGGGGTGCGGACCAGGTGAGCTAAAAATAAATTCCATGGCCCAAGTCAGTATTATCAATACCTAACATAATGATGTCAAAATGACAAGATAGAAACCTGATTGTTACATATTTTTTGTTTATTTGAGTTATATAAGTTTATCCCTGCTCATCTTGTAGCTCAACACACAACTGACAATGAAAGTTACATCAATATCTGAATATTCTGGCTCTATCTCATCCTCATGTTTCTAACAGGAATTCTCATCTTCATCAACCTCTTCTATTCAGAGATGTAAAAAAAAAAGTTCAAAGCACTTGCCCCAATTAATCTCTCTGTACACAAGCTCACTTCTCTGGTCGGCAGTTTGTAACTAACCAATGTTGCTGTGTTGTAAAGTTTCATTGAGGCTATTGAACATGGCTTAGATTGACGAGATTGTTTATGGCTGTGGGTCATTGGACCACTGTTACTTCATGGAAATACCCTTCCAGTGCAACACCCTCAATTCTTAGTTTAAAGCTTACTGTAGTCTGTCTGGGCTGGGTGGGAGAACCCAGGATGTTGCTTGGCTACTGCCGTGGCCATCATTTTGGGCTCAGGATATGGCTGGTATACTGTTGATGGAGGAGGGGAGGGACTTCTGGGCCTCTTCAGACTCATCTGCTGTAACAATGAATCATGTACCTGACAATGTTAACAAACAAAACTATAAGATACCATAGCATCTTTACTTTGCAATGATTCCCCTACTACCTTGGAATATTCCCCTACTACCTTGGAACATTCCCCTACTACCTTGGAAAATTCCCCTACTACCTTGGAATATTCCCCTACTACCTTGGAACATTCCCCTACTACCTTGGAATATTCCCCTACTACCTTGGAATATTCCCCTACTACCTTGGAACATTCCACTACTACCTTTGAACATTCCACTACTACCTTGGAACATTCCCTTACTACCTTGGAATATTCCCCTACTACCTTTGAACATTCCCCTTCTACCTTGGAATATTCCCCTACTACCTTGGAACATTCCCCTACTACCTTGGAATATTCCCCTACTTCCTTGGAACATTCCCCTACTACCTTGGAACATTCCCTGGAACATTCCCCTACTACCTTGGAACATTCCATGGAACATTCCCCTACTACCTTGGAACATTCCACTACTACCTTTGAACATTCCACTACTACCTTTGAACATTCCCCTTATACCTTGGAATATTCCCCTACTCCCTTGGAATATTCCCCTACTACCTTTGAACATTCCCCTATTACCTTGGAACATTCCCCCACTACCTTGGAATATTCCCCTACTACCTTGGAATATTTCCCTACTACCTTGGAACATTCCACGGAACATTCCCATACTACCTTGGAACATTCCACTACTACCTTTGAACATTCCACTACTACCTTGGAACATTCCCCTACTACCTTGGAACATTCCCCCACTACCTTGGAACATTCCCCTACTACCCTTGGAACATTCCCCTACTACCTTGGAACATTCCACGGAACATTCCCCGTCTACCTTGTAACATTCCACTACTACCTTGGAACATTCCACGGAACATTCCCCTACTACCTTGGAACATTCCACTACTACCTTTGAACATTCCCCTTATACCTTGGAATATTCCCCTACTACCTTGGAATATTCCCCTACTACCTTTGAACATTCCCCTATTACCTTGGAACATTCCCCCACTACCTTGGAACATTCCCCTACTACCTTGGAATATTCCCCTACTACCTTGCAATATTCCCCTACTACCTTGGAACATTCCCCTACTACCTTTGAACATTCCCCTACTACCATGGAATATTCCCCAACTACCTTGGAACATTCCCCTACTACCTTTGAACATTCCCCTATTACCTTGGAATATTCCCCTACTACCTTGGAACATTCTCCTACTACCTTGAAACATTCCCCTACTACCCTGGAACATTCCCCTACTACCTTGAAACATTCCCCTACTACCTTGGAATATTCCCCAACTACCTTGGAACATTCCCCTACTACCTTGGAATATTCCCCTACTACCTTGGAACATTCCCCTACTACCTTGGAATATTCCCCTACTACCTTTGAACATTTACCTACTAACTTGGAATATTCCCCTACTACCTTGGAATATTCCCCTACTACCTTGGAACATTCCCCTACTCCCTTGGAACATTCCACTACTACCTAGGAACATTCCCCTACTACCTTGGAATATTCCCCTACTACCTTGGAATATTCCCTTACTACCTTGGAATATTCCCTTACTACCTTGGAACATTCCCCTACTCCCTTGGAACATTCCACTACTACCTTGGAACATTCCACTACTACCTTGGAACATTCCCCTACTACCATGGAATATTCCCCTACTACCTTGGAACATTCCCCCACTACCTTGGAATATTCCCTTACTACCTTGGAATATTCCCTTACTACCTTGGAACATTCCCCTACTACCTTGGAATATTCCCCTACTACCTTGGAATATTCCCTTACTACATTGGAATATTCCCCTACTACCTTGGAACATTCCCCTACTACCATGGAATATTCCCCTACTACCTTGGAACATTCCCCTACTACCTTGGAACATTCCCCCACTACCTTGGAATATTCCCTTACTACCTTGGAATATTCCCCTACTACCTTGGAACATTCCCCTACTACGTAGGAACATTCCCCCACTACCTTGGAATATTCCCCTACTACCTTGGAACATTCCCCTACTATCTTGGAACATTCCCCTACTACCTTGGAACACTCCCCTACTACCTTGGAACATTCCCCTACTGCCTTGTAATATTCCCTTACTACCTTGGAATATTCCCTTACTACCTTGGCTACTACCTTGGAACATTCCCCTACTATCTTGGAACATTCCCCTACTACCTTGGAACATTCGCCTACTACCTTGGAACATTCCCCTACTACCTTAGAACATTCCCCTACTACCTTGGAACATTCCCCCACTACCTTGGAACATTCCCCTACTACCTTGGCCCTGAAGTGATATTTATGATCTTATATGGTTCAAGTCCTTTCATTTATACTGAAGAGAAGTATTCCAAACAATTATCACTATCTAACCTATTGGCCCTGCTCCTCTGCCCAGGCCACCTCCTATTTGGCCTCACTTTTCATAAGTACCAAATTGAGATTGATTGGTCCAGTTAAGCTTTAGATAAAAAAAAAAATGAAGTTTTGCTTTTCCAATCCATCTCAAATGGGAGTATGTACATTTACTGTTGACCAAGGCATACAATGATCGCATATCAGCAGAGAAATAGTGCTAATATAGGGACTGACTAAGTGATGCTGGAGGATAGGAACTGCCATCATCTTATGATGATTGGCTAAAAATCCTGGTACAGATAACGTTTTACACGGTGTTAATGCCCATTCTTTTTACACAAAAGAAATTTAAAATGTTTTAAAATTATCAGTCTTGAAATTTTTTCCATTTCTCATAAAATCTTTAAGATATAAAAACGAGAGCCCATGTACAAGTGTTGTATACCTACATGCATCATGGCGGGCTGTGTGGGTCTGTACAGAGTGGGACGACCGTGCTGCATCAACATGGCGTGGTTGGTCGCCAGGTTGGCGGGGTGTGGGTATGCTTGTTGGAGACTCAACAATTCACTGCAATCAAACAAACTATGTCAATCACAACAGTCACAGTAATACACAAAATTACTATAATCATAATGCCAAGGATTTGGTATTTAATTTATATCTATGGTCATCAATGATAAGAAATTAAATGCCAAGCAAATACTTTTGACAAGGTGGTGTTGCGCAAAATTTTAATAACCACAAACTAGTTCTAATTGATACAACAAATATATATAACCACAAACTAGTTCTAATTGATACAACAAATATATATAACCACAAACTAGTTCTAATTGATACAACAAATATATATATATATAAGTCCTACGTTAGTGACAAACTCAACAGTATCAGACTGACATAGGATATACTTCAAATGGTAGTAATCAATTGTCCTTAATCAAAAACTCAAAGGCCCTTAAATAACACAGGTTGTACAAAATGATAATTGGATGTAACCAATTGTTGTTCTGAACCTCAAAGGACTTGGATATTTCTGCACAACTATATGATTCTGTACTTTTTGTATTTTTATATAGACAAATGTATACTAAACATACTGTAGAAATATCTAAATGTTGTGTGGTTAATGTTTTATGTTGTTACTCTAATTTCTTATGTATTGTCCACTCCATTATATTACCCACCCACCTAAAAATGTCATGTTAAGGAAAAGTCTTTAGAATGCCCACTCCAGTAGATTCCCCACAGGTTACCTGCTACAACAGCAGACCCAATGGGACCGCAGGTTATCTGCTACAACAACAGACCCAATGGGCCCGCAGGTTATCTTCTACAACAACAGACCCAATGGGCCTGCATGGCTTATCTGCTACAACAACAGACCCAATGGGCCCCAGGTTACCTGCTACAACAACAGACCCAATGGGCCCGCAGGTTATCTGCTACAACAACAGACCCAATGGGCCTGCACGGCTTATCTGGCATTAATCTTAAAAGTAGACTAATATAAAGCTACAGGCAAAATATCACTATCGTTGACTCTAAGTCATTTAAAAGAACCTGTGAAAAGATTTTAACACATTTGACCCCTGTGACTTTGAATGTCAAACAAGGACATTGAGTTGAACAAACTTTATAGCCCTTCATTCCTGCATCAACTTGCCAAATATCACCAACTTACACTTTTTTTTATTGAGATGAAGTCTATTAAATGTTTATGTACATTTGACCATATGTGACCTTGAAAGAGTGTCATTGATTCATTCACATGAACAAACTTGATAGCTCTTCATCTGAGCATGCTACTGGTCAAATATCATTCTCCTTTGCAGTTTGATTTAAATCAGGGAAATCCTTTAAAGTTTTGAAAATATTTGACCAAAATTACATCTTATCGGGGAGTTTAACCCCTGTTTACATCTTATCAGGGAGTCTAACCCCTGTTTATGTCTTATCATGGAGTCTAACCCCTGTTTATGTTTTATCAGGGAGTCTAACCCCTGTTTACATCTTATCAGGGAGTCTATCCCCTGTTTATGTCTTATCAGGGAGTCTAACCTCTTGTTTACGTCTTATCAGGGAGTCTACCCCTGTTTACATCTTATCAGGAAGTCTAACCACTGTTTGCGTCTTATCAGGGAGTCTAACCCCTGTTTACATCTTATCAGGGAGTTTAATCCCTGTTTACATCTTATCAGGAAGTCTAACCCCTGTTTACATCTTAACAGGGAGTCAAACCCCTGTTTATGTTTTATCAGGGAGTCTAACCCTTGTTTATGTTTTATCAGGGAGTCTAACCCCTGTTTATGTCCGATCAGGGAGTTTAACCCCTGTTACATCTTATCAGGGAGTCTAACCCCTGTTTATGTCTTATAAGGGAGTCTAACCCCTGTTTACATCTTATCAGGGATTTTAACCCCTGTTTATGTCTTATCAGGGAGTCTAACCCCTGTTTACATCTTACCAGGGAGTCTAACCCCTGTTTACGTCCGATCAGGGAGTCTAACCCCTGTTTACATCCGATCAGGGAGTCTAACCCCTGTTTAGGTCTTATCAGGGAGTCTAACTCTTGTTTACGTCTTATCAGGGAGTCTAACCCCTGTTTATGCTTTATCAGGGAGTCTAACCCCTGTTTATGTCTTATCAGGGAGTCTAACCCCTGTTTACGTCTTATCAGGGAGTCTAACCCCTGTTTACATCTTATCAGGGAGTCTAACCCCTGTTTAGGTCTTATCAGGGAGTCCAACTCCTGTTTACGTCTTATCAGGGAGTCTAACCCCTGTTTACGTCTTATCAGGAAGTCTAACCCCTGTTTATGTTTTATCAGGGAGTCTAACCCCTGCTTATGTCTTGTCAGGGAGTCTAACCCCTGTTTATGTTTTATCAGGAAGTCTTACCCCTGTTTACATCTTATCAGGGAGTCTAACCCCTGTTTACATCTTATCAGGGAGTCTAATCCCTGTTTATGTCTTGTCAGGGAGTCTAACCCCTGTTTACGTCTTATCAGGGAGTTTAATCCCTGTTTACATCTTATCAGGGAGTCTAACCACTGTTTACATCTTATCAGGAAGTCTAACCCCTGTTTACATCTTATCAGGGAGTCAAACCCCTGTTTATGTTTTATCAGGGATTCTAACCCTTGTTTATGTTTTATCAGGGAGTCTAACCCCTGTTTATGTCCGATCAGGGAGTTTAACCCCTGTTACATCTTATCAGGGAGTCTAACCCCTGTTTATGTCTTATAAGGGAGTCTAACCCCTGTTTACATCTTATCAGGGATTTTAACCCCTGTTTATGTCTTATCAGGGAGTCTAACCCCTGTTTACAACTGACCAGGGAGTCTAACCCCTGTTTACGTCCGATCAGGGAGTCTAACCCCTGTTTATATCTGATCAGGGAGTCTAACCCCTGTTTAGGTCTTATCAGGGAGTCTAACTCTTGTTTACGTTTTATCAGGGAGTCTAACCCCTGCTTATGTCTTGTCAGGGAGTCTAACCCCTGTTTATGCTTTATCAGGGAGTCTAACCCCTGTTTATATCTTATCAGGGAGTCTAACCCCTGTTTATGCCTTATCAGGGAGTCTAACCCCTGTTTACATCTTACCAGGGAGTCTAACCCCTGTTTACGTCTGATCAGGGAGTCTAACCCCTGTTTACAACTGACCAGGGAGTCTAACCCCTGTTTATGTTTGATCAGGGAGTCTAACCCCTGTTTACGTCTTATCAGGGAGTCTAACCCCTGTTTATGTTTGATCAGGGAGTCTAACCCCTGTTTACGTCTTATAATGGAGTCTAAACCCCTGTTTATGTTTTATCAGGGAGTTTAACCACTGTTTACATCTTATCAGGGAGTCTAACCCCTGTTTATGTTTTATCAGGGAGTCTAACCCCTGTTTATGTTTTATCAGGGAGTCTAATCCCTGTTTACATCTTATCAGGGAGTCTAACCCCTGTTTATGTCCATTCAGGGAGTCTAACCCCTGTTTACATCTTATCAGGGAGTTTAACCCCTGTTTATGTTTTATCGGGGAGTCTAACCCCTGTTTACGTCCGATTGTGGATGGAGTGTAACCCCTGTTTACATCCGATCAGGGAGTCAACCACGGCCATCTGAGTGGAAGGGGAGTGTGATGATTTAATGGCACATAGCTTACCTCTGTTCCTTTAGTTGTGCTCTCTTCCTCGTCTCATCCTCCTGATGCAACACCTTCTTCAACTGGGAGAACAACTCATGTTTTTCTTGCTTTAAGGTGTCTAACTTCTTATCCATTGTCTGAACCTAAATATGATAATACTATATTATTATACCTCATCTATGTTTCAAAATGTATGAATCATACACCAAAACAAAATGTGTTTCTCAATGCCTAATTTACTTGTAATAAAACATTTATATACTATACCTAGAGTAATCATATTTATATACTGTACCTAGAGTAATCACA
>NW_018405879.1:181953-182450 GCF_002113885.1 Mizuhopecten yessoensis
AATTGTAACTAGAGTAATCATATTTATATACTGTACCTAGAGTAATCATATTTATATATTGTACTTATAGTAATCACATTTATATACTGTACCTAGAGTAATCACATTTATATTGTACCTAGAGTAATCACATTTATATATTGTGCCTAGAGTAATCACAAATATATACTGTACCTCGAGTAATCATATTTATATATTGAATCCAGAGTTATCATATTCATATACTGTACCTAGAGTAATCATATTTATATATTGTACTTAGAGTAATCACATTTATATATTGTACCTAGAGTAATCACATTTATATATTGTACTTAGAGTAATCACATTTATATATTGTACCTAGAGTAATCATATTTATATATTGTACTTATAGTAATCACATTTATATACTGTACCTAGAGTAATCACATATATATATTGTATCTAGAGTAATCAAATTTATATATTGCACCTAGAGTAATCATATTTATATACTGTACCTAGAGTAATCACAT
>NW_018405879.1:187739-189342 GCF_002113885.1 Mizuhopecten yessoensis
ATATATTGTATCGCCGCCCTTACGATCCAATACATCCATGAACCGTTACACCCCTAGCCCCTTTAATCACCTGTTCTTTTGTCTGCTCCAAAGTCAAACTGTCTTCCTGTTCTTTTCTTCTTCTCTGTTCTTGTTCTTTCTTCTGTCTTTCAATCTGTGCATCTTGCTCAAGCTCTGCAATTAAGTATGCCCATACAACAGATCACAATCAGTATTACTAAAGCACTGCCGGCTAAAGTATCCTTCACATTGGAGTTTAACATTAATAGAACACCTAACAGCCAGCATTTAGCAGTGGTTTGCAACAGTTTTCCAATATTATGTCATGATCTGATTACCATCAAGCCAGATTTATCATTTCACTACTGACTTTGTAAGGTTAAAATGAAATAGCAGAAAAATGCTACTATGTTGTGTTAACCTGAAGCTTGATATCGTCCTATATGTCCATCTGCATTGTCAGTATATAAACCTACCATGTAAATCACCTAGGATTAAATGGATAGTTTCCTACCTTGTTTCTTCTTCTCTCTTTCCTTGATGATGTGACGCTTCAGAGCCTGGTACATTGCCTTTGTCATCTTTGGGCGTTCTATCAGTGCTGGCATTTTATACCAAATATCAGTAGCTCCACATACACAGTGCAAAAAGACAACGATCAGCACCAACTGATAGCTAAACTAGGTTGAACTGATCACTGGTGAAGAAAGAAAATATTTACACTTTATTATCTCAACGAATACAGGTTAATATACAATGTACTTTGTATGTCAATATTAATCCTGTTCAGTCTATTTATCAACAGTCATATATAGTAACTTGTGAAGACCAGCGACCAGTACAGATTATAGTTGGTGACTAGCCATGTGTCATATAACATTACCGCTAGTATATAAGCAAATATAGGGGATGATTCAGTGTTTTTGTTACCTAAATTTTACAACAGCCTGTTTCTTTATGAATTGGAAAAATAAAGCATAATTAGTATTGAATTGGGGAATATATTCCTCCGTTTTTGAGCATTTGAAAGTGTGACATTGTTTGTAACAGAGACACCTCACGATGTTTGTAACAGAGACAGCACACAATGTTTGTAACAGAGACAGCACACAATGTTTGTAACAGAGACACCACATGATGTATGTAACGGAGACAGCACATGATGTATGTAACAGAGACAGCACACAATGTTTGTAACAGAGACAGCACATGATGTATTTAACAGAGACAGCACATGATGTATTTAACAGAGACAGCACATGATGTATTTAACAGAGACAGCACATGATGTTTGTAACAGAAACAGCACACATTGTTTGTAACAGAGACAGCACATGATGTATTTAACAGAGACAGCACATGATGTATGTAACAGAGACAGCACACAATGCGTGCAACAGAAACAGCACACAATGTTTGTAACAGAGACACCACACAATGTTTGTAACAGAGACACCACACAATGTTTGTAACAGAGACACCACACAATGTTTGTAATAGAGACACCACACAATGTTTGTAACAGCGACACCACAATGTTTGTAACAGAGACACCACACAATGTTTGTAACAGAGACACCACACAATGTTTGTAACAGAGACA
>NW_018405879.1:189497-189746 GCF_002113885.1 Mizuhopecten yessoensis
CACACAATGTTTGTAACAGAGACACCACACAATGTTTGTAACAGAGACACCATGTGATGTTTGTAACAGAAACAGCACATGATGTATGTAACAGAGACACCACACAATGTTTGTAACAGAGACACCACACAATGTTTGTAACAGAGACACCACACAATGTTTGTTACAGAGACAGCACATGATGTTTGTAACAGAGACAGCACACGATGTTTGTAACAGAGACACCACACAATGTTTGTAACAGAGACA